>NC_054705.1:2930131-2942631 GCF_016097555.1 Gigantopelta aegis
CGTGTGTTTAGGTATCGTCAGTATCACATACTATTATTAGGAATAAACATTATTTGTATTCCTAATACAGTATATGATATTTACGATAGCGAAACACGCGAGGGTAATATTCTCTTTACCATGCAATTTTAATACAACGTGTTTTGTAAATTGTATACACAGCTTAAATTATAGTCAGCCATTACGCAATATTCTTTTTGAATAGACTACACACACACACACACACACACTCTCTCTCTCTCTCTCTCTCTCTCTCTCTCTCTCTCTCTCTCTCTCTCTCTCTCTCTCTCTCTCTCTCTCTCTCTCTCTCTCTCTCTCTCTCTCTCTCTCAGAAACACGGGAATAACCTACGATGTCACACTTTTTCGTATTTTGACATAACTGAACTTTAAATTTACAACTATGTACTAATGCAGTCGTGAATACCAAACAACGCATGGTGTACCAACAACCATTACTGGCCTACCATGATGATATATTTTTATTTCATTGTGTTACCTTGACCTTGACATACACGACGTTTAAAACTCTGACTCTCTGTACATCCTATTTATCAAGAGTATTCTGTGTTTTTGATAATACAACTCCACGTTATTGTTGTTACATTAGTTACTACCTGTGTGACCTATTTTGACGTAACGTCAGTGAAATATACACAACTAATGTACTGTTTCCTATTAAATGCATTTTATATACGTTTATACCGTGTGAATGAGCATGATCTATCTATCTATATATCTATCTGTATGCCTCTCTGTCTGTCTGTCTGTCTGTCTATCTATCTATCTATCTATCTATCTATCTTACTGGATTTGTTTGCTTTTAAAAAGTGCATGCCCTAATATGAGAAAGAGCAGATAATTGACAACTACAGTAAAGTACACTTATAACGAACATGCTTAGAACGAACTACTGCATAGAATGAACTGATCGTAAAGTATCTCCATATACATTAATAACCAACCTACGCAAATGTTTACAACGAACTACTGCTATAACGAATTAACTATCATGCTCCTTTCTGGTTCGTATTTTACTGTATGTCAAAAGTGGACATTGTAGGTTATTCTATTGGACCTTTCATATATAATAAAATAAGCAAACAAATTTAGGTTTTGTCACTCGACTCACCTCTCCCGATCCACTGACAACCCTTAGCGCTATCAGAACACCGACGTGAAGTCTTCCCGCCAATGGTATGAGCAGCGTCATGGTGGAGGTACAGACAAGTCCAACGGCGAGAAGACGTTTGGCGCCAAATCTCGTGGCCAGATATCCACCTGGGATCTGTGTGATGATGTAGCCATAGAAGAAGGCGCCAAGAACCCAGCCTTGAGTCTTCTCGTTCCAGGAAAACTCTCCTGACTGAAACAAACACAAGCATTATAAGATAGCAAATGTTACCGCCAGATACCCACCTGGGATCTATGTGATGATGTAACCGTAGAAGAAGGCGCCAAGAACCCAGCCTTGAGTCTCCTCGTTCCAGGAAAACTCTCCTGACTGTCTCTAGTTTCAGCCCGTCAAAATGAAAACCAAGCTTAATTAGTCTACAACGCTAAAGGCTGGGTGTAGTGGTAAAGCGCTCGCTTAATGCGCGATTTGTTTGGGATCGATCCCCGTCGGAGGGCCCATTGGGCTATTTCTTATTCCAGCCAGTGCACCACGACTGGTATATCAAAAGCTGTGGTATGTGCTTTCCTGTTTTTGGCATGTGCATATAAAAGATCCCTTGCTACTAATGGAAAAAAAATGTAGCGGATTTCCTCTCTAAGACTGTATGTCAGAATAACAAAATGTTTGACATCCAATAGCCGATGATTAATAACCAATGTGCTCTAGTGATGTCGTTAATAAAAACAAACTTTAATCTACAACCCTGAAAACATTTGGATAAAGAGACGGGATTTAGTTCAATCATTTGAGTGATCGCTTGAGGTACGTGCACTGCAGGATCGAACCAGCTCGATAGATCCTTTTTCTCGTCTCAACCAGTGAACCACAACTGAACAAAGACCATGATATGTTCTTCCCTGTCTTTGGAGAAATACATATAAAATATCCCTTACTGCATTATGAAAAATATTGCAGGTTTCCTCTGATGACTATGGGTCAGAATTACCAAATGTCTGACATCCAATAGCCGATGATTAATTAATCAATGTGCTCTATTGGTGCCCTTAAAAAAAAATAATAAAAAAATAAAAAATAAAAAAAAATACCATTTGGATAATGTTACATAAGCACGAAACAATTTTGTGAAATACCATTAAGATAACTAAAACTCGACTCCATAACCGTTACTTCTCAGACGCACGTCCATTAAATATGCAAAATGCATTTTGTGATATTAAAAACAGCAGGATGTACGTACACTGATAACCTTAACAATAAAATCTAAGTAAATATGAATTCAGTTATCACAAACAGCTCTAATTATGACCGATATTCCATAGTGTTTAAATACTAGGGTCTGTCACTTTAATACTAAATATTAAAGCTATGTTAACGAAAAAATCGAGAACGTTAAATAAATAATTGTCGGTTATTTGATGTCAGATATTTAGTAATTCTGACTTAAAGTCTTCAGATGGCACCTGCTATTTCTTTTTTTAAGTTAACACCAACTGGTCTTTCATAATAATGATTATGCACTTTCGGACAGACAGACCTGTTCACACCACGTCCTTTGACCTGACGTGGAAAACTGGTTTTAGACGGTGGACATTTAAAACAAAAGCAATGAACCTACTGAGAGAGTTAGATCGTTGGACCAAAATGTCTCAGGCGCGCGTTCTACCGATTGATATAGATTTATATACTCAATTATAATAAGAAGGATAGAAGGAAGTGATTTATTTAACGACACAGTCAACACATTTTATTTACGGTTATATGACGTCGGACATATGGTTAAGGACCACACATATCTCGAGGGAGGAAACCCACTGTCGCCACTTCATGGACTACTCTTTTCAATTAGCAAAAGGGATATTTTATATGCATCATCCCGTAGAAGGATAACACATATCATGCACTGGCTGGAGCGAGAAATAGCCTAATGAACCCACTGACGGGGATCGATGCCAATCCAACCACGCATTAAGCGAGCGCTTTACCACAGTGGCTACGTCTCGTCCATATTAATAAGAATACATTAAAATAAAATATATGCTAATCAAGATATAGAATTAATTTTAATTATTTTCAAGAGGTATATTGTACACGATGGTGTGTGTGTGTGTGTGTGTGCGTGTGTGTGTCACTATGTGTGTGTCACTATATCTCTGTCTGTCTGTCTGTCTGTCTGTCTGTCTGTCTCTCTCTCTCTCTCTCTCTCTCTCTCTCTCTCTCTCTCTCTCTCTCTCTCTCTCTCTCTCTCTCTCTCTCTGTGTGTGTCATGTGTCATGTGTCTGTGTGTCTCGCTATGTGTGTGTGTGTGTGTCACTATATCTCTGTCTGCTTGTCTCTCTCTCTGTCTGTCTCTGTCTGTCTGTCTGTCTCTCTCTCTCTCTCTCTCTCTCTCTCTCTCTCTCTCTCTCTCTCTCTCTCTCTCTCTCTCTCTCTATGTGTCATGTGTCATGTGTCTGTGTGTCTCGCTGTGTGTGTGTGTGTGTATGTCATTGTGTGTGTGTGTCACTCTGTGTGTGCGTGTTTATGTATGTGTGCGTGTGTGCGCGCGTGTGTGTGTATGTGTAAAACTAAAGCACTAATTATATGAATTCATTTCATGGATTTTTCACACCAATGTAACCCATTGTCGTTTAAGGAGAGCTATCGATCTGGTACTCCATCACTCCACTGTGACTAGGTCCCGCGGACTGACCGACAAAATCCTAATACGTAATACGTATTTCTGCACAATGCAGAGTCGAATGAGTATTTGACCAAACTGTTTTGTCATTAAATATACCCTGCTGCTGCCACACATACTACACCTATTGAAAAAAGAAGCATAATGTGTATGGACTTTCCCACAGACTAGACATATGAACCACTTTATTTTATGTACCCGTCGTGTGGCATACTTTGTATAATAAGGAGGAAGACATATTCATTCCTCAAATTTGACAGGAATAGATGACCTGTGTATTTGTCTACTGAAAATAGTCGTTTGATCATACCAGCTAACTTGAATACAATCATGTTTCCCATTAGACATTATGGATTCCATATTAAATGACAATAATTGCATCTGGTTGTAAAACTATAGGTGGGACTGATGAGCAAACTGTTACATAACAGCTGTTCCGTTCCTTTCAATCTAGAACTGAAGAAACATCATACACTGGTATATACATATACTGGATTTAACAGACCGTATTTCTTTTTGACGAAAACCTTAGAATACGTATTTAACCACCATTACCTTTATTTCGTTATCAGCCACTTTCTGAAATGTAGGTGTACGGGTTCCCATTTGTGTAGGAGGAGGGGTGGGTGGGCAGACAGATTTTTGTCCAAATTAAACAAAAGTGCCCGAATCTGGATGACAATGTTTATTCATATTAGTATTGCTGTCAAACAGCTATAAAGGGTTGCAAACGAATCGCCAAACATTTTTACATGAATTGCAACTAATATTATGGGTAGAATGGTGAAAATACATCGTAAAACGTATTCAGTCGAGCTCATTTTGATCGAATTTCTTTGTTGTTTTTCCCCGAATTTGAGGATTTTCTCAAGGACTGCCACATTGCCTCTTGTATCGTACGTTTATGCTTCGTTATGCTTTGTACGCAGACAGTATAACATTCCTAACCATAATGTTTTTATTTACTACTGGTTATACAACCAAGGGTAATTAAATTACTAAAAGCAAATGTGTTTTGCACTGAAGTTGAAGTTCTCTTTGGCTCATCTAATCTCTCCAGAATTAATTTGGACACGCATCCTGAGATGCAAGTAGGATATTATCCGAAACCATTATTCTTAATATATTGATACCAATTCAAAAGATCTAAATCCAACCAGTGCAAGAAATCAGTTGCGAAACATGATAAGCTCGATTCAGAAACATTTCCCTAGGTCGAAAATACATTTGATCGAGTTTAACCTTTCGGACAGACTTTTGGCTAGTCAAAAAACCTGCCTCAATCAAATAAATTTGGCTGCAAAAACAATGAGTGACATCAAAATTATAACTGCGCTACGCGCGTGTGATTTTGAAATTGGGCAGGGCACCATCCACCGGACAGAAACAACTGCCAATAAACTTTATCGCAGGTGGATGAGGTACTTAAATTTAAACTGAGGACGGGAAAGGGTAATGCCCATCCTGATTTAGGACTAGGAACTAACATTGTTAACCTAACTAGTGACACTAACCTTCTAACATCCGCTGAAAAATCATAGCTCGACAGCGGTCTGAATTTTGTCCCCACCCCCAACCAGAAACAGACTTAGAGGCTAAACTTGACAATGTTGTAATGGATACGACAGTTTTTGACCACAAAATGAAACTGGCCGATTGAAAAAAATCCCATTCACAGAAAACTCCAGCTGGTTACCCCCAAACTCTAGAGTAGATCCTGAAATCATTAAAACTCATAAAGGGATAGTGGGAAAGGTGGGTGATATGATAGTTTACACAAATCAGCAACATCTTTCTGTTATGGAACGTCGTGCTCTCAGCAAACTACACAAAAACAGCAGCATTGTTATAAATGAATGAATGAATGAATGTTTAACGACACACATTGTTATAAAACCTGCAGGTAAGGGGTCAGCCACTGTCATTCTATCAACCATATCCGGGAAGATATCGACAGCTTAATAATTGGAAGTACTACAAAAAAAATAAAAATAATAATAAACACAGCTATTTGGCTTGAGAATTGTAAAAAGGTTTAATGTATTTATTCAATGTCTAAAAGATCAGGGATATATTAATTTTAAAAAGTAAAATATTTAGAAGCCAGGTCACAATCATAAACCCGGGAATTTTATCTATTTCCAAAAGTCCACAAGCCATCCGATATATTGATCGATATTAACACACCACCCGGTTGTCCAATCATTCCAGACTGTGGATCAGAATCGTACAATATTTCAGGATATATAGATTTTCACTTAAAACCAATTGCAAATAGACATGAAAATTGTGTTAATAACATTAAAGATCTTCTATTAAAATATCAATATCAAAAACCAAAATTCCAAAAGATTCATTTTTGTTACCCTTGATATTGATTCCATGTGCACCAACATAGGTATTGATGCGGGCACTGATCGTATCCAGATCGTAACATACCAGATAAATGTATCAACAGGTGTGTGTGGTTGTGCTATGGGCAAATGTTTTAGTCAAAATGCTGCATCTATCTCTGTCACCGAATAGGAAGAGGCTGCTTTAAATAAATCGAGTAAAACACCTCTTTTGTACCTCAGATATCTCGACGATATACGTATCATTTGGCCATATTCCAAATAAGAATTTTGGAACATTTTTGAGCTATTAACTCAACAGGATGACAATATCAAACTTAAGGTCACAATATCACATAAATCAGCTGATTTTTTGGATGTAACAATTTATAAAGGTACACAGTTTGAAACATCAAGTTACCTAGACTACAAAGTGTGTTTCAAACCCACAGACACACACCAACTTCTCCACTGCAAGTCTTTTCACTCACGCCACACCTTCAAAGGCATTGCTAATTCTCAGATTATTAGATTTCACAGAAATTCCAGTAGCAAACAGAATTGTAATGAGGATTGTTCACTTTTATTTAGTGCTTTAAAACCTAGGGGATATCCAAACCAATTTTTAAGAAAAATTAAATCTGAAGCTGTTCGAGAATTAGAAAAAAAAACCGTAAGGCAACTGAAGACTATAAACCATATAAACTTCAGCATAACCAATCACCTCAACTGACCAAAATTGAATATCAAATTCGAAGAGACATGAACTGTGATTATCAAAATGTAGTATATCTAATCACCTGTAATTTATGTAAACAAAATAGAGAAGAAAAAAAAAGTACGTAGGACAAACGCAAAACCAACTAAGGATTAGAGCAGTTTGTCACAAGTATGATATTCGGCATGAAGTTGACACCCCTGTCGCCAATCACTTCAATCAACCTGACCATTCGTTAGATGAAAAGTTTGAAATAATTGCAATTGAACAACTCCTGATACTTGATTCAAAAGACGAAACAGACCTCTTGAGACTTGAACGAGAGGCCTTCTGGATTCAGAAACAGCCATTTGGGATCAGTGTTGCATCTGATAAAGCCGTAGAAAGAAATAAAATAATGTGTCCAATAATTTACAATAGAGGTAGCGTTGATATTGGTAAACGTATGAAGGAGGAATTTTTAAATCTGCAAACTGTTATGAAAAACCTTATTACAAGCACGTCCAGTTATTGCATACAAAACAAAAACAAGTCTCACGGATATCTTAGACTCCACACGACTACCTGCCGCCCACGCCTACAGCTAAACCTCTAAACCAGTCAATTTTTCGGCGATTGGTTTGTTTGTTATTCCTTTTCCTAACAAACTTCTAAAAACGAATGCATCGTATTCGCCTGATAAACAAAAGATAGTACTAGCCAAATAAATTTAAAACTAGACTGACCAAAAAAAACAGTTATATTTTGTATATTACAACGGTCAATTTAAAATCAGTTTTGAATCCCTGGGCCAAAATTAGAAAATAATAAATAAAAATTAGATTATAAAAAATCAAAAAAATCCTGAGCCAGTGCGTTCATTCATTCTTAAATACATACACGCATACATACATACATACATGAATGCATGGATGCATGTGTATGCATGCATGCATGCATGTATCCATCCATCCATCCATCCATCTATACATTAATATCAACCTCAACATACAATATATAGATATTCATACATCAATACATACTAGTCAGTGCCAGGTCTGCCCACTGTTTCATGCACGTAAAAGCGGGATCGACCACGTAGCTTATAGACCGCATGGATATAGTTGAGTTAAAGCGCATCCTTTTATATGGATAGCTCAAAAGGTATCGTGGCAAGTCTGCAAGTTGCGTGTGATTCTATGCAATAGGTTCGAGTCCCAGTAACGACATGGGACAATTTGTGAGGTCAGAAATGACTTAATTATTCCCTGCGCCAGTGCGTTAATATCTATGTATGTCAACCTCTACATACATACAATATACAGATACTCATACATGGATACATACTAGCCAATGCCAGATCTGCCCAATGTTTCATGCACATAAGCGGGATCGACCGCGTAGCTTATAGACCTCATGCTTATAGCTGAGTTAAAAGGCATCCCTTTTTATGTATGCCGCAATAGCTTAAAATGTTTCGTGGCAAGTCTGCAAGTTGCGAGCAAATCAGTGTCGTAGGCTCGAGTCCCAGCAACGGCATTGGGCAATTTGTGAGGCCAGAAAGGATTTAATTATCCATTACGCCAGTGCGTTAATATATATATATATATATATGTCAACATCGACATACATACATACATACATACATAAATGTGTTTATTTAATTATTAAACTAACATGTATTTAATAATACTGCTGTGCGAACATACCTGACAACGCGATCCACCCAAAACACCCACTAAAAAAACAAAACAAAAACAAAAAAACACACACCCAAAAACAAAGCAAAAATACAACAAAACAAATCGAACGCCAAGTTTAATTTTAAAAAACTTACGCTCAAAGATAGGACATTGTGGCATCATTATTTAGTTTCGTATTGAATTAAGATTAAATATTTTATTGTAATTACGCTTCATGTCCCTTTTTATAGGTACAATTATTTAAATTACTTTTTTTTTGTAATACAATCAGATGCATTGGTAATCATCAAATTTTAAATACGAAGAAGTGATACTTGTCTCAGTAATCAAAACAGACTAATTTACAAGGGAGATAATTTAATCATGATCTTTAAAAAAAAAATGTATTCACTGTACCTAAAATAGAGAGAAAATATGACTTTTCACCGAATATCACTTGTATGGTGTCTGTAGATCTATATATTCTTTAAAAAAAAAGTAAAGAACTCTAATAAGAATTTACAATTGCCAACATTATTAGCTTTGGGGAATGGTCATATGATAATATTAAATTAATTGGGCAAACATTACAACCGGTATTCAGTATTACCGTAAGTTTTATGACCACCAAAAGTGGACGATTGGGGTCAGAAGTGAAATTTGAAAGTTGACGGGGTTTTTTTATCAGTCAATCGCAAATTCAAACAATAAAAATTACTAAAAACAAAATAATAAAAACTGTATGATCAACAGAATGAAAAAGATTGACAGAAATAATGTTCCACAGTGATTAATCGACCTTCCTGGAAATTGTCAAAATCGAGAATGACACCCCACGCACGCGTTGCATGTGCAAACTACGGAATGGGTTTCGGTGTGTTGATAAACAGAGCTGAACGTTCTATACTAGCATGTCTGTGGTCAAAATGTATGTTCGGTCTAATAGTTGATATTAACATTAATATCTATGGTTCCCGTACTTTTTTGAAGAATATATTTCATTGCTATGTTTATAGTAAAGATTTGGCTTTGAAGTTACTTTATATTTACAATATATATCACATTTTCTACTAGAATTAATTTTTGCAATCCACTGAGTCTACTCACTGGCGTAGGAAGCAGGGGTGTGTGGGGGGGGGGGGGGGGGGGGGGGTAGCAGCGATGTTTTAACATATATTTATACATATATCTAGGGGATAATATCACTGTATTTCGTGTTTAACTATAAGGATTTATCACACAATTTGGATCCACAGGTTTTTCTTTTATAAATCCATATATATAGTTAACAACGAAACAGTGATATTATCCCTATTCTAATAATACACCTATTAGATGTAAGAAATGTTATTGAGTATTTTTATTAAAGAAATGCCACAGATTTTAAAAAGCTAATTATCTATTTTCCTTACATAAGGTATTAAATGAAAATGAAAATATTACCACATGAATCGAGTATTTCATCTTTGGATTCACAGTTAGCTTCAGACTTTCTCTGAACAAGATAAATCACTTCGCCATCTTTTTCACTGAAATTCATGCTGCCGTCCTGTTCGTGTAATTCCTGTCATTACAACAGGGAACAGCAGAGATGAACTTTCCCATATCGAAATTACGCGAACCGTAAAATGCGCATTCCCGGCTTAGCGCCGAATCAGGTGTTATGGGACAGTCCTGAATTTATAGCCATGACATTGTAAAATTTGTCCGACCAATATAGCCTTTTCGATGACGTAACATACAAATTAAATACATTTGCTTATTTCAAATATCAGTCTCTGTATTTACAAGGTGTTTGTTGTTGTCATAATGCTTGTATTAGCCCAAACCGGATTTTACCTCTCAATAATTTCGTACGTACGAAAAAATATATATCTCAAATTAAATAAAACCTGAGTGCTGCAAACATTAGTATACGACCGCAAACACATTCAATATACAGCCACTGGTATTCTGAATAAGAACATGTATTTAGTATAAAATAATACTCGCCAGGAAGTCTCTGTTACCGCAAATACATTCAATATACAGCCACTGGTATTCTAAATAAGAACATGTATTTGGTATAAAATAATACTCGCCAGGCAGTCTCTGTTACCGCAAACACATTCAATATACAGCCACTGGTATTCTAAATAAGAACATGTATTTAGTATAAAATAATACTCGCCAGGAAGTCTCTGTTACCGCAAACACATTCAATATACAACCACTGGTATTCTAAATAAGAACATGTATTTGGTATAAAATAATACTCGCCAGGCAGTCTCTGTTACCGCAAACACATTCAATATACAGCCACTGGTATTCTAAATAAGAACATGTATTTAGTATAAAATAATACTCGCCAGGAAGTCTCTGTTACCGCAAACACATTCAATATACAACCACTGGTATTCTAAATAAGAACATGTATTTGGTATAAAATAATACTCGTCAGGCAGTCTCTGTTACCGCAAGCATCTTACAATGGCTGCAAACTCAGGACGGTAACTTTAACTAATTAGTTTTCCTTTCCAAGTGATCGAGTGCTGGTTCCATTTAATGTAAGCGATATCCGTTAAATGAGTTTCGCCATGGCACTGAATATGTTGAACATACCTGACTTAGTATAGGCATTTTGACATATTTCCAGTTAACAGTGCCATGTTAATAAGTAGCGTTACGTATTAATACATTCTGTTTTCGATAGAATATCAATACCTGTTTTTATCAACTGTGTCTGATAAGTAGTTTGTTTGTAATAACTGAAACTATATGTTCCCATCAATAGCTACATGTCACACACAATGCTGTTTTCAGCTACTATACACATTGGATATAATGGAAACGCATATGATGCACAACACTAAAATTCTAAGCACGAACATGTACTAAATATGTAATTATATTAATTAAAAAGCTCAGCTAGCGGGATCCACGTTAAAATGTCTGCAAAGTCAAGAATATGCATCCTTAAAGAGTCATGACTGTCATTGTTAACTGATGTATATTGATGAAGAAAACACTTAAAACACATATGCAGATATGGTATAATGTTTTTTTAAATTACTGTCTTTCCGAGTCAACATTAAGCATGTTTGAACCTTGGAAGAAAAAAGCTCAGTTAAAATCCCTCAAGCGAACAACTAAGACAGATCAAAAGATATGCATGTACAATTCAACATACAACGTGTCGTAACTAACCAGGGGGCGAAACATCTAGGGTATAAAACGTCCAGGGACGACACAAAACTGGTACGAAACGTCCAGAGATGACACAAAACGGGTATGAAGCGTCGTGTAACCCATCACATCACAACACTATCGGTAAAACGTTTTGTTTCAATTATTACTATAATCAGTCACATACTCGTTATTTATTTTGACAGTTATAATTAAAGAGGCTTGATCAAAGTTCAATAATGACGGCTTCACGAAAAGGAAAGGAAAGGTTGTTGTTGTTTTATTTTTTTATTTAACGACGCACTCAACACATTTTATTTACGGTTATATGGAAAGAAAAAAATGTTATTTAACGACGCATTCAATACATTTTATTTACGGTTATATGGCGTCAGACATATGGTTAAGGCCCACACAGATTTTGAGAGGAAACCCGCTATCACCACTTCATGGGCTACTCTTTCCGATTAGCAGCAAGGGATCTTTTATTTGCACTTCCCACAGGCAGGATAGCACAAACCATGGCCTTTGTTGAACCAGTTATGGATCACCTACCCACTGAGCCTTGCGGAGCACTCACTCAGGGTTTGGAGTCTGTATCTGGATTAAAAATCCCATGCCTCGACTGGGATCCGAACCCAGTACCTACCAGCCTGTTGGCCGATGGCCTAACCACGACGCCACGAGGCCGGTCGGTTATATGGCGTCAGACATATGGTTAAGGACCGCACAGATATTGAGAGAGGAAACCCGCTGTCGCCACTTCATGGGCTACTCTTATCAATAAGCAGCAAGGGATCTTTTATATG
>NC_054705.1:2947631-3212919 GCF_016097555.1 Gigantopelta aegis
TCTTTGCCGTCACATGCTTCCCATTTTGGATTGACAGAGAGAACTCTTTCAGCAGGACAATGCCAGGGCGCATACGGCACGTGTAACAGTGGATTTACTACAGAATGAGAACATTAAGTGCTGCCATGGCCATCCAGGTCGCTAGATCTCAACCCCATTGAACATCTATGGGACGAACACGACAGACGTGTACACCAGCGTGACCCGGAACCTCATACGCTTCCACAACTGTCACATGCACTGTAGGAAGAATGGGCTAGGATTCCACGTGCCCGGATTCAGAGACTCATTCAGTCTATGCCAAGGAGATGCTGCTGCTTGTGGTCAGATTCTGTGAGATTGCCACATATTCCACTATCTTCATAACATCTTGTTCATCCCTTGCCATCCTTGCCTTGCTGTGCTCAGCGTGGTTATTGGTAGTTGTTTGTTTGCTGCTCTGACACAGTTCCTTAAAGGCATCTGTGTACTGTGCAGTGATGTGTCTAGTCACCATCCAGCGGGTGAGAGCGCCCTTCCATAAGGTAAACCCGATGACACATCCTTGGCGCTTCCCCTCACGGTTTATTGTCTGTGCAAGCGCTTGGTCACTAGCAACGACATTGAATCGTCTGGAAGACCTTCGTACAACAAATCCACCATCTTGCTAGAATTGGTAGGACTGCGGTTGCTTCTGCTGTATCATATCATTCAGATATCCAGGCAAATATCTGACATAGTTGCCTCTATCCGCAGCTCGACACCAGGAAATGGTCTCGCAAACGGCCGAAAGATGCAGTTCGAACAAGCCATTCCGCTCTGCTCTCAGAAGTCGCAGCAACGTTCCCGCTCTGCTCGGACAAGAAAGCATTCGATGCCGTCCATGATGGAATATCCTGATGATCGTCAATTGTTTTCCGGGACAATTTCCATGCTAGATCATTAGATTCGGCTGTCTTGAATTGTGAACTGTTTCTGTCAACAGTCATTATTGCTAAATCGCGGATAGGCGGAGGCTCTGGTCCTTTGGAAGGTTTGTTGTACCTAAAAGAAAAATGTCATATACACAGGTTATTAATGTGACATATTTATGTAACATATATCCACATGCTAAAGACATATTATGAATATGAAATATGTGCAAGTAAACCATCCACCTGTCTATGCTATCTAAGACAGTATAGGTAAATGGATGCAATATAATGTTGAAAGGCATCTATCACCACCCATCACCAATCATATTACCAACACCATAGGTATCTTAAATGTTTTACCTATTATTTTACAGGTACATGCTGCAAGTACCAAAATATAAAATGGCATTAATGAATATAACATGGTATAAAACTGACACATTTCTATAGTTTTGAATTACTTAATTATGTACCTCTGGAGATCGTCAAATCCTGGATATACTCTGTCACATGCTGATAGTGACCTCATTGGTAGTCTGGGAATCGCATGGTCATCGCGTTGGGTGACATCTCTGTGGAACAGCACAGCTGCCATTGCATGAGTGGTGGACTTTCCATCCAACGAAAAATGAAATGCTATAACATAGCCATCTGCCATGCAATACTTACACGTGGTGTTCACAGAATATATAATTATATTTTACTTCTCAAGGAGTGGAGCTGTGGGGTGAAAAAATGCACAGAATATGCCTTGTTTGTTAGGAATGTGTAAATGACAGATTTTGAAATTTCGTTAAATTAAACCAGGGGTGATGTATTTTTTTAACAAACTAACATTAAAAAACAATAATAGTACATTAGTAATTGATATTATTAAATAGATAAATGAACAGGGAACATTTCTGTTTACTAGTTATCAACATGGAGCTAATATTTTTCAAGTTATGTATTATTTTTTTATATTATTATTGTCCCCAGATCATTAGACAGTGCCAGGGTTGGGGAGCCCTGATACACCGCCTTACAATTTATCTTAAAATTAAAATTCAAACATGTGTAAACATACATACATATATACAAACATGCACACATACATACGCATACACGCACGCACGTACGCACTCACATTACATTCTATTCTGATATATGCAGGTACAAATCAAAATAAAATAGTACTTCCTTTTATGCACGCCTTATGGTCCAGGACTTTTAAAAAAGAAAAAGAAAAAAGGGTAACAACGAGAGAAGAAGAAGAAGAAAAAGAAAAGTTTTAACAAACTAACATTAAAAAACAATAATAGTACATTAGTAATTGATATTATTAAATAGATAAATGAACAGGGAACATTTCTGTATACTAGTTATCAACATGGAGCTAATATTTGTCAAGTTATGTATATTTGTAAGTAAAATTCAGTTTTTGTTCATTTTTGCCAAATGTTCATTTCTAATTAAATGTTATTGTAATGCGTTTGCATTGTCTTTCTGTTGTAACTTGTTCTAACATCACCGGCCTCAGTGGCGTCGTGGTTAGGCCATCGGTTAACAGGCTGGTAGGTATTGGGTTCGGATCCCAGTCGAGGCATGGGATTTTTAATCCAGATACCGACTCCAAACCCTGAGTGAGTGTTCCGCAAGGTTCAATGGGTAGGTGTAAACCACTTGCACCGACCAGTGATCCATAACTGGTACAACAAAGGCCATGGTTTGTCCTATCCTGCCTGTGGGAAGCGCAAATAAAATATCCCGTGTTGCTACTCAGAAAGAGTAGTCCATGAAGTGGCGACAGCGGGTTTCCTCTCAAAATCTGTGTGGTCTTTAACCATATGTTTGACGCCATATAACTGTAAATAAAATGTTTTGAGTGCGTCGTTAAATAAAACATTTCTTTCTTTCTTTCTTTTTTTTTGGTTCTAAGATGGGGAGGAGTTACGACCAAAAAGTATCCCTTGTCCACTACACTACTGATCTGACTGTGGGCTGCCCAAAGACTATAAAAAGGGTTCTTGTTGGCTTAATATTCCCCTTTTTTATCTTTTGACAGACCGTTCAAAATTGCGCCTTATTTCTTCCATAAAAATGTGCATCATTTCACTTTGACATTTTTCCTATGGGACATTCCAAATTCCATAGCACCAAAACCACCCTCCACCTTTCACCGACCCTGGTAGGACTGCTGATACCTCATGCTCCTGTCAGTGCAGGCGAATCCCCCCCTCCACCCCACCCCTTTCCTGTGTAAGACCTGTGCCCAGGACAGGCGTGCGTTACAACAACTTACTCTAAATTTGCACGTTAACACTCTGACCTGGCCTGATCTGCTTAATATTCATTCGCCCATAGAAATCCGGCCTAGCCACAATGGGTACCTTCCTGGTGTTGGAACGTATATAACCTGTCCGCGATCCTCACCTCTTTGCGCATCCTCCCTCCAGGGCTTAAAGTAGATTAGATATTAATATAAATATAGATTTGTAAATACATGTTTGACTAGCCCTGCACAATGTCACGCTCGAGGAGGGACGTCTGGCTTTGTGCGTTACTGTTAGACGCGGAGGCCTTTATCAAGAAGATCTCCGTCTACAGCCAGTACGTGCCTCAGCTGGACGTCACCAACTGCATTGGATCACCTTAGACAACAACCTCCCTACCACCCTCCTTTGCCCCCTGTCAGTATGGATTTTTTTTATCAGACTTAAAATGTTTTGGCAGTCATTTCAAAAACTTCTATCTTTTTTTTCTTTTTTTTTTGTAAATAGTCTGACGTACTTTATCATTGGTCGAGGGATGTCGGTGTAGTGGCTTTACACTTACCAACTGAGTCGTTAAACTTGTTCTGGGTGGGTACTGGCACTGTGATGTGAACCTAGTGCCTGTCAGCCTTGAGGCCGATGAGTTAATCACTGCTACACCGATGTCGGTGTGTGCATCATCTGTGTTTCATTACTTACAGCAAATAACAGATTGCTGTTATAAACTGGGAATTCTTAAAAACTAAATTCAGACTTTAAGTGAATGCACAAGTAATTGACGTTCAAACCTACACAGGAGAGATCCATATATATATGTATATATACATATGACAGCATGAAGGCCTACATGTACCTATAATATAAAAAGGTAATTATTCGGGTCTCAAAGTCAGAAAAGTTTGCTGCTAGATTGGGTTACATATAAACATTGTGGGCCGAATTCATATGTTTGGGTTTCGTAACACCGGTTTATATCAAAACCTAGGGTTAACACTGGTTTACGTAAAACGCTAAAAATAAGCTTGACCATAACCTACACCCATGGTGTATTTCACGTGTGTGTTTCGTAACACCGGTTTATATCAAAACCTAGGGTTAACACTGGTTTACGTAAAACGCTAAAAATAAGCTTGACCATAACCTACACCCATGGTGTATTTCACATGTGTGTGTTTCGTAACACCGGTTTATATCAAAACCTAGGGTTAACACTGGTTTACGTAAAACGCTAAAAATAAGCTTGACCATAACCTACACCCATGGTGTATTTCACATGTGTGTGTGTGGTTTACCCGTGTTTACAAAACCACTATTTGTGCATGAGTTACTCGCAGATCAGGAAAGGGGCATAATCGAGGGATAGCTTACACGTCATTACTTTGTAGTTGAAACTCATTACCGGTATATTATTTGCATTCGCATACGAGATGGGGGGGTCAGCTACCTCCTTTCCACCCCCACCCCCACCCACCCCCCTACACACACAGTCTGGGGCAAACCGTCGCATTCAGGCACAAATGATGGAGATGTGTGAAAATACGCTGGCCAGCTTTACTGACAAGCCTGCCAAGCCAGCTACAGTCCCACATGCTGTTGTGGTCGACTCGCCAACCAGCCCGGACCAGGAACCTCCAGTTGCAACTTCCGCCTAGAGTCACCCGTTTCAGAATTACCTCATCGCGGATACCAACAGCGCGCTAGAGTTACAGTCGGGACGCCAAAAGAGATATTTCAGACCATTACTCAAGTCGTACAGAGGCGGTGAATTCGCGATGTGCCCGGGTCTAGGACGACACACACACACACACACACACACACACACACACACAGAAAGAGAGAGAGAGAGAGAGAGAGAGAGAGAGAGAGAGAGAGAGAGAGAGAGAGAGAGAGAGAGAGAGCGCGGGACACGCACCCTACTGCACACCACGCACACTATTCCACACCACACCACACAACACCACACAGACACAAACACCACACACATAGAGATAGATAGAGCGAAACACACACAGACACATATACACCCACATCCACACACACACACACACACACACACACACACACACACACACATACGCCACGCGTGCGCGCGTATACACACACGTCATATTAAACTTAAGTTCGTGTTTATAACCCATTAAGCTTTAAGCACGCTTTCCAGGGCAGTGGGGTTAGTGGCTACCAAGAAACAAGTCGGTGTGGTGGCCTTTTAGCCTACCCAATGAGTCCTTATACATACATACATGCAGACAGATAAACAGACGCACACTCACGCACGTACGTACGCACGCACACAAACATAACTGACACTGTCCTTAGCGGTTTTTGTACATAAAATATTGACACTTCGGTGCGCCCGACTCTCTCTCATCAATATCAAAATCAAAATCTAAAACAGCAAATAAACAACTATATATATAATAATAATTCAATACCGTGTCTTCGTGAACTGTTGCGCACATAGCATATATTTGTAACGATGCATTTTCCACGCTGTTAACTAGTAACCGATGTGGTGTCAGAGAGGTTCTGTTAACTAGTAACCGATGTGGTGACAGTGAGGTTCTGTTAACTAGTAACCGATGTGGTGGCAGTGGAGGTCTATTAATTAGTAACTTATGTGAGGGCAGATATATGGCTTTCTTTAATATGGCGGCAGGTCTGTTACGTCACGATTTGTCACCCCGTCACCACGTGTCACCCCTGGGTGACAAATCGTGCAGAAAGGTATACTTGATGCACGATTTGTCACCCGTTCTTTACCAACGTAATTTATTTTCCCTTCACATACATACACACATACATGCATACATGCATGCGTGCGTGCGTGCGTGCGTGTATGTGTGCATCCGTGCGTACGTACCTACATGCATACATATATACATACATATATACATATATACATACATACATACACACACACACACACACACACATACATGCATACACACAGACACATACATACATACATACATACATACATACATACATGTCTCAATAGCTCAACAGGTATCGTGGCAATTGTGCAAAGTTGCGGGCGATTCGGTGCCATAGGTTCGAGTCCCATTAACGGCACGGGACAATTTGTGAGGCCAGAAAGGATTTAATTATCCCCTGCGCCAGTGCGTTAATATCTATGTATGTAACAATCAACCTCGACATACATACAATATATTGATATTCATACATCAATACATACATACAATGTCATGTTAATGGCTGAGAGGTATTGGGTTCGAACCCAACCAGAGGTTATGTGGGTATTTTAATTGCCAGTACCATTTAAATAGCTTAGTGGGTAGATCACCATGTTCATGGCTGAGAGGTGCTGGGTTCGAACCCAACCAGAGGCTATGTAGGTGTTTTAATTACCAGTACCATCTAAATAGCTTAGTGGGTAGATGTCCATGTTTATGTCTGAGAGGTGCTAGGTTCAAATCCATCCAGAGGTTATGTGGGTGTTTTAATTGCCAGTGTCATCTAAATAGCTTAGTGGGTAGATCATCATGTTCATGGGTGAGAGTTTCCATAACAGAAGGTTTCATATGCATCGCTAAGGCCGTTATATGTCTTAACTATTTTTGGCGAAGTTGACTAGGAGCCCGATTTAAACCTCTGAGAGACATCAAGGTGTGATATTACTTCAAACTGACATATCCATCTCTCCGAGGATCCATTAATATTTGGATTGACTTGCATATACATGTATTGATATTAACATAACCGGCTTGCGTATGTAAATAATTATTACGTCACGCTTAGAATGAAGAAGATATATGAAGTGCGTGCATGCATGCATGTATGTGCGTACGTGCGTGCGTGCGTGTGTGTGATTGTGTGTGAGTGTGTGTGTGTGTGTGTGTGTGTGTGTGTGTGTGTGTGTGTGTGTGTGTGTGTGTGTGTGTGTGTGTGTGTGAAAATACCAGTGTCCTGTATTGTGTCATATTGCTTGTATAAATTTCAATTATGTACACAAGCCATGTTTACCCTTAGCATGGATTGTTGTTTTCATGTAATTATGGGATTGGAACAAAAAAGACAATAAAAAACAATATATGGATCGACTTGTCACTGAACAAATCAAACTCTTTTAAACGATCTTCATATTTTATCTTTATTATAATACGTTCATGAGTTAAATTAAAATGGACCTTTCCCATACGCCACGTAATGGTACCAAAGTGCGTTTGATCTCTTCTGATCTCTAAGTATTGTTACATATAAATCCTTTGATTATGATTTTCAAACAAATTATGTGTACCGAAGTATTTGAAGACGCCGACTTCAATTTAATCATCAGATACGATTGAGGCCGTGGCATGCATGCATGCCCATACATACATACATACAAATGTATACATACATACATACATATATTATGGAGGTGCACGTGCGTGAACATGCTGCATTTGAAGTTACATAAAAAGCGGCACATGATCGACGTTGGCTTCTTCAAAGTGAATGGCGTTGCTTTGATTGTAAAACAACATCGGTGTATTTTTAAAGAAAGAAGATCAATGCGGCGTCCTTGATTGCTTAATTAATTTTCCACCTTTAATAAATTTAATAAATACTGAAATCAAAAACATGTTTAAGCTAAAGGTCAACTGATCAGATGACTATTGAAGATGCCAGCCATTATCCATTATTTTTTCTTTAGGGATCCCAGCCGCCTCAACAGCTTGAAGAATATATTTATTACATATTATGCATGCACATTTAAATACTGGGAACAAGTTCTTCAAACAACCTGAACGTCTCTTAGTTACAAATGATACAATATTGGCGACTTCAGTTGTTTCTAAAATATAACCATTAACAACATGAAGTAGTAAAACACAAACAAAAATAAACTTTAAAAAGAAAAGTAAAGATTAGAAAAGTAAAAGTTCTTTATTTGCTTTGTTTTAAAACACATCATTGGAAGAGGTGGGGTCGTAGCCCAGTGGTAAAGCGCTCACTTGATGAGCGGTGAGTTTACGATCAATCCTCGTCGGTGGGCCCATTAGGCTATTTCTCGTTCTACTTTGTGCTCCAAAAGAACTGGTGTACCAAAATACCGTGGTATATATTATCCTGTCTGTGGGATGGTACATGTTTTTAAAAGAATCTGATAATTGTATACTTTTAATATTTATTTATTCTATTGTATAGTTAAAGTTATATATGTGATAATTGTATATATGTATTGTGTATTTATTATAGTGTAAAGTCTATAATATAGTAAATCAGGCTTTTACAACTGATTTATTTTAAAATAATTGTTTACTTTTTTACCATAGAATGACACCCAATAGCCGATGCTATTTTTAGTGCTGGGGAGTCGTTAAACAAATAATTCTAATCGAAAAGAGCAACCCATGGGGTGGTTTTCTCTTCAATTATCTGCGTTGTTCTTCACCATAACATGTCCAACGCCATATACACTGAAAATTAAAATGTGTTGAATGTCGTTAAATAATAAAATATTTATATTTCATTTCGTTTTCTCTGATATTGTTCTCTCTCACTATTTCTCTCTCTCTCTCTCTCTTTTCTCTCCACTTGTTTCCATTTTCTCTCCAACCCTCCCTCCCTCCACCTGCCACCGTCTCCCCCCTCCCTCTCCCGCCCCTACGTCCCCCTCACTCTCTTCCTCTCTCTCCGTCTCCCACTCCTTCCCCTACCTCTCTCTTCACAAAAATATCTGATCCCACTGACACACGAGGACAGAGTTAACAATTTGAGTAAAACTCATACGATTGATGTGTTATTAGACCCAACAGATAACCCTGGAAGTTGCCAGTTTGCTTCAGTGGCAAATCAGCTTTCATTGTACTTAATCCACCGGACTCCAGCAACCCTTCGTCAGAATGCAGTGGATCATATACACAGATTTTGTGACACGTACGGACCATTTGTTGTTGGGACCATCGAACAATACCTCAAAGAAATGCAGAAAAGTACGACTTATGGTGACCATGTTATACTGATGGCACTAGCTCGAGAATATAATGTACAGTTTTTGATACTCTCATCCGATGGACCAGCCCATACCATTTTAATATCACCCACTGGATATTACAACGAACACTCTTTCTTGCTGACACTTGGCTATCTGCCTGAAAACAGGGGAGAACATCATATGAGTGTGAGTATTACACGGGATGTTGAACTAGAGCTGTTAACATGGGTACCTCGGCTAGAAACCGGACGAAGCCCTATCTCAATTGATAGTCCGGGAGCCCAGAGAGGTTTAATTAGCATTGCGAGTACAAAAGGTTTGAGGTCTGGAATATGTAGGTATGGGCTGTGGGACTCCCAAACGGCCATTCTTAAGTGTCATCTCCTGTACCATTCCGAAGGGCCACCCCTCAAAATACCCAAAATTTAAAGTTTAATTAGCATGGTTGAGTACACCAATCAAACCTACACCAAAATGTTCTCTGTTGATGTACTAATTAGGATCCACCATTCTTAAGTGGCATCTCCTGTACTTAGTCCACGTAAGAACGCCCCTAATTAGCGCTAATTAGAAGTTTAATAATCATGGTTGAGTACATCAACGAAACTGATACCAAAACATTGTTTGGGCTACCCTGACTAAGGATCGATGATTCTTAAATATCAATCCCTGTACTGAATTCACTTAAGGTCAAAGGTCACAATTTGCCCAATATCAGGTTTACTAGCATTCACGAGTACATCAAAACATTAATATGTTCTCTGTTGGTATGATAAACAAGACCCGTGATTCTTAATGTCAACTCCTGTAGTCCACTTTAATTGCAATGAGCGTGAAATGAAAATGTATAATTAATATAACTAAATAGTTTTCTATTTGATTGTAATATTATATGAATATGATAATATGACTATATTCCACATTTGAACAATGAAAGATTACATTTAGTTGATCTACTAATTGCCTTTAATTCTCAGTGCGAGTGTTATAGCAGTGATAATTTTTGCATGAACTGTTGTAATTGTTATACATACGTTAATCCATTGTTTTCACCAGTGTCTAGTGAAATTCTGAGTGTACTATTAGCTGAACAGTAAAAAGCCTGGTATACCAAACTTAAGATACAAGCTAGTTCACACGGTCCATAGCTGATGCTTCTGGGTGATGTAATGGCAACTCATTTAATTAATCAATTTTGGGGAATCCTGTCCAAGTTGCCAGTCACACGATATACTTTCGATTTCACGCCAACACACATGAAATAAAAATGGGATTTCTCCAAAACTACAGCGTGAATAAAGAATGTGAGTATATGATTACTATAAATGCAATCAAACTCCAGGACTAGATCAAAACGAAAAGTGTGTATAAACTAAGTTATTAATGTGATCAACATTCAACTGAAGGTTCATTATTCTGATTAGTTACAAGACAGAAACAAAATTATTGATCAAAACAGAACTTCAGTTGCAGTATGGTTCCATTTCATTGCCTGCCTAAACAACTTTCACCTTCCTTAATCTTCATCCTCGGAAAGGACTGCCTCGTCATCAGATGATACTGTCTAGTCTTCCTGTTCAATTCTCTCATTATCATCGATCTCATTTTCATCTGGAATGAGGGTTTCTGGCAGTTGTGTTTCTTCATGGAATATCAGTTGATAATATCCGTTGTCAAAATCCCAACCATTTGATGCAGTTGGATGTTGTTGGATATCAGTGCGATAGGCATTCACTCACATTTGTACAACAAATGATGCACGTTTCATATGCATGTTTAGCTCTGCCTCACATGGTGGAATAGTACTTGCATTTATACCCGTCAGCTTCTCCAATGGATTCTTTGTCGTTGACTTTGATCCATAACCCTTTTCGAATATCTTGTATCGAAAGGAATTGAGTGTTGCCTTGCTTGTATCCTTTGCTCCATAGATGCTAGCGGTAAATGTTTGCAGGGTATTTTGTGTGATATGATATGTGATATGATATGCAGTCAGTCCTTCCCTGCAGTTATCGCCGGCACTTTCTTCCCAGGAAATCACCCCAAACTATGACTTAACTTTTCAGTCAGCCCAGGAGCAACCATTTTCTGAGCAGTCCGCAGAAATGAAGGACTGCCCGAGAACAGATAGTCCACAGAGGCAGCCGATCAGCTCTTCTGCAATCATTCCTCCAATGCAGACATTCCATCACGGATCCGTCGACTCTGACCATCAGTCACAAGAATACTTGCCGCGTGAAATTCAATTGTTAATTATCCGTATATTACTTGATCCAACCAGAAGATACATTCTTCAACGAGTCAACTCCTTTTTCAGGTCTGTGGTATCCGAAATTCCATTTCCCAGACTTCATATTAATTATACCATGCTTCCAGTTGTTCCTAACATCATTAGTGTCAGGCAGTTGGTAAGAGCAGCAGGATGAAGCAGTGGCTTGGCACTAGAAATTAGGAGGATCATGGATAACCCCATATGGTTTAATGACTGGTTCTACTTACAAGAAGACCACCACAGAAGTTTCTTAATTATACATATGTGGTTTAGGCGCTGATTATGGTAGCAACATATGTTGCAAACAAAAAACAAAACGAAAACAAACCCCCAAAAAACAAACTGTTAATGTGTGGAAGGCCATATGTGAAGAAAGAGAAAAATACATTTTGTTATTAATAAAACGATTAGTTTTTTTTTCTTTAAATTCACATCTAGACCAATTGGTGGAGGATTTAAACAAATAATTGTGATTCCTAATTACTTGATAGTTAATTTTAATTTTACATATTCCACTATATAAATTTCTTTATTAAAAGTCGGAATTCTATTGTTTGATCATTTAAAGTAGCCCCAAATCAAAAAGAAAAACAATTAAAATCAAAACCATTGAAAGGTTTACAATGCTAAATTTAGCTTGTCCCGTTTAAAACGGCGCTTTCTTCACAAGTTAATTTCAGTCATTTTTTAGCATACTAAATAAAATTACACTTCGTACTGTTGAAAGTGTGACTATTTTTTACCTTCCGCCCAATGGTAAATGTGTATAATGTATTGTAATTAGGCAGAATGTTTCGGATCCTTCTCAGTCGACCCATTTGCAGTTTGGGCTATTTTCCGTTCCATCCAGTGGTCCATAACTGGTTCATCAAAGGCCGTGGTATGTGCTGTCCTGTATGTGGGAAAGTACATATAAAATACCCCTTCCTGCATATTGAAAAAAGTATAGCCTATGTGGCGACAGCGGGTTTGCTCTAAAGAAATGTGTAAAAATTACCATATGTTTGACGTCCAATAGCCGATGATCACATAAAAATCAATGTGCTCTAGTGGCGTCGTTAAACAAACTTTACTTTTTTTATCGATGCGAGTCTTTACATAGGTCACAACTTTGTAGTTTATTATTTTTTTAAACCTGTAGTAGTGAAACACGGCAACTTTTGGGTGTCATTAATACAGTATTAAATACATCCGAATTTAAAACAGTGTTTAGTGCTCCGATAGGTGGAATGAAATTTCATTTAGAGCGATACTCTATAGAATATTGAATAGGAGGTGCTACACGAATTGTGCATATACTCCCAGTGGCTTAATACACTGCGTCTAATACTTCTATTACAAATTTCTAACATTATTGCCAATGCAATTTGATTTGGTGCAGTGATACTTTAACAATACCACTAATTCGGACATAGTCTTGAAAGGAAACCCTCTACAATTTTCCACTGGCAGCAAGAGGTCTTTTCCATAGAGAGGATATCACATACCATAGTATTCGGTAGATCAGTCACTGGCACCGTTTGGGAAGGAAGAGCGGGACGTAGCTCAATCGGTAGCGTGTCCGCCTGTGAAGCGGTTGGTCACTGGATCGATCTTGCTCAGTGGACCCATTTGCAGTTTGGGTAATTTTCCGTTCTAACCAGTGGTCCGTAACTGGTCCATCAAAGGTTGTGGCATGTGCTGTCCTGTCTATGGGAAAGTACATATAAAAAAACCTTGCTGCTTATCGGAAAGAGTAGTCTATGTGGCAGCAGCGGGTTTCCTCTATGGAATTGTGTCAGAATGACCATATGTTTGACGTCCAATAACCGATGATAAGATAAAAATCAATGTGTTCTAGTGGTGTCGTTAAATAAAATAAACTTTACTTTTGTATGGGACGGGGAACTACCCACTGGGTCCGCCAAGAAGGATTGATCCTACCCGACACAATATAAATGTAATTAAATACATTGTTGATTGCGTCAAATAGAACATTATTCTTTCTTTTTTATTCCAAAATTTAGCATAACCATGATTTGAACAAATGGACTTTGATATTAAACGTCTACAAAAATAAGGTACACACACTCTCTTGGGTGACAAAACGTGCAGTGATGCCTGCACGATTTGTCAACAGGGAGAAAAAAATGCATACACGCTGCACGATTTGTCACCCGGGTGACAAATCGTGCCGGGGTGACAAATCGTGACGTAACAAGCTCTAGCCATGAACAGGTCTAGCCATGTGAACTAATGTTACCCTGCCGGTGCCGGCACCCACCTCTTAAGGTGACTCTGTTGGCAGGACTATGATTGAAATATCAAAAGTTTACAATGTTTCTATGAAAAAATAAATGATTTATTGCAAAATGACACTCTACAAAGTATACAACTTGATTGACATCAGTTTTCATTTTGATTGTGCGTTTTACGATTTTTCAATTCTTTTTCTTTTTCTTTTTAGTTGTGACTTTTTATATAATTAAACCAATACCTTTCATACAAATACAGCATACTTTGACGTTGTATATGATGAATATTTTATAGTTTGTGTGTAAGCATGGAAAACATTACAGCGGCAGAAGAGGCTGGGTTACCGCTCGCTGTATTTGACTGTTCGGTTTAGGTGCATTGTTACTGAGTTCATGGTGGAGCCTATCATGGAGAACATGTCGTTGTTAGAGATCATGCTGTGCCACACATAGTTCATGGTGGAGCCTATCATGGAGAACATGTCGTTGTTAGAGATCATGCTGTGCCACACATAGTTCATGGTGGAGCCTATCATGGAGAACATGTCGTTGTTAGAGATCATGCTGTGCCACACATAGTTCATGGTGGAGCCTATCATGGAGAACATGTCGTTGTTAGAGATCATGCTGTGCCACACATAGTTCATGGTGGAGCCTATCATGGAGAACATGTCGTTGTTAGAGATCATGCTGTGCCACACATAGTTCATGGTGGAGCCTATCATGGAGAACATGTCGTTGTTAGAGATCATGCTGTGCCACACATAGTTCATGCTGCATGGGGATCGAGCGACAACGTCTTTGGTCAACATCGATGGTACATTAGTGGTGCTGAAGGCAAGCCAGTTGGTCTCTCAAACAGCTGAGCTGGTAAAGACTGTTCAGCATACGTCAGTATGTCGGACAATATTCCACGCTTTCTGAGATTGGATGATCGTGGGGAGGGGTTACTGGGGGGTGGGTGAATGCGAATTCCTATTAGACCTGTCTGACAGATCCCGAGTTGAGTTGAGCCACAAGAGTAACTTTGATTTTACAGAGTTCACTGCAGTGTAACATAAAGACAGCCACGTGGATGCTCAGGTCTGTCAAGAACATGTTGATGGATCATGAGACATCAAGCAAATGGATGTTTATGTGATTCTGTATGGGCTTCTTTAAACCTCCAACATTAAAGCTGTTTTATAGGAAAGTAGAGTTCAAAGGTGTGATAATTAATACAGACGAGATGGAAATGAGACCGGATATATAGCTTGTGAAACAAGGAAGGGTAATTTTTTCAACATTTTCACAAAGGAAATAACCCACTATTTGTGTATTTGTTTCTTAATCTGTGTGCAATTTACACCAAATCATCTTACAAATACTATTTTCATGTTCTCTGACCCCAACAACTTAGGGTTTGACACCAAAAACACATGTCCAGCTGGAAGAGCCATCGGGTTATGAATGTTAAATTCTGAAAATCCGCCATCTTTAACATTTTAAATAAACGAACAGTAACAAAATATTTGTGTAGAATATCTGCTGTTACCCCCCCCCCCCCCACACACACACACACACACGACCACCACCACCACCAGCAGCAGCAGCTCCACCACCACCATCACCCAGCCCCCACCCCTCCACAAAATGTAATATATCAGTTACCTTGAGTGTAGTCATCAAGCGATTTCATGCTCACAATGAATGAATGAATGAATGAATGTTTAACGACACCCCAGCACGAAAAATACATCGGCTATTGGGTGTCAAACTATGGTAAAGGTCATGCTCACAACACCACAATGATAATTTCTAGCCATAGGGATAAAGGTTACCTCTTGTATGGTTGTGTTTGCTGGACTATCATGGCATTAAGACATTAATCATGACTAATTGCACGTCAACCAATAACACTGTGCAGAGATACGGCTCTCATTACAGTTTTGTAGTTATCTAAAACACATTCAACTGAGAAAACATATGTAACCTTTTGCTAAAGTTTATTTATTTGAAGAGTTTGATCTATTCATATTTTCGTGCTTATATCCATTTAAGGTTCAAGCACGCTGTCCTGGGCACACACCTCAGCTATATAGGCTGTTTGTCCAGGACAGTGGGTTAGTTATTACTTGGTTAGTTGTTGGTGAGAGAAAAGAGGGTGTAGTGGTCGTACACCTACCCACTGAGTCGTTAAAACTCGTTCTGGGTGGGAGCCAGCACCGGGCTGCAAACCCTGTACCTACCAGTCTTATGTCCGATGGCTTAACCACGACGCTACCGAGGCCGGTATATACTTCAACGTCCGCATTTAAAGAAAAAACTGGGCTTCGTAAGTTCGGATCATTATGCTTAAGGGTCACAGAGGTAATTACATTTAAAAAAAAAACGCTACCGCCACTCCATGGACTATCTTGTTCGATTTAATAAGCAGGAAAGTATCTTTTACATGCATTTTCTAACAAACAGGATAGTACGTATGATAATACTCACCAAAACGAGAAATAGACCAATGGGCCCACCGATGATGGATAAATTGATTCAGATCATTACACTCAAGGTTTCCTGTCCTGGACAGAGGAGCCATCCGAGGCCGGCACTTGTGCCCAGAACAAGCGTGCGCTACAACAGCTTGCTCTGAATGTACACGTTAAACACTTTGGACTTGGACTACACTCAAGGTAAGTGATATATTACACTTTGTGGAGGGGTGGTGGTGGTGGTGGTGGTGGTGGTGGGGGGGGTGATGGAGCTGCTGATGGTGTGTGTGTGTGGGGGGGGGGGATTAACAGCAGATATTCTACAAACATATTTTGTTACTGTTCTTTTATTTTGAAATGTTAGTGTGTTATTTTATTTCAGGCGTACTGTGAATGCATAAATTCGTACCTGGCTATTAATATTTCGGCTAGCGAACACTTCATAGATAGACAGATTTATCGCTTTGAAAGCTAGAGATCCTGAAATGTAATTTCCTGCATTCTACAAACAATCCTGCCTTAAGATTTACTACCAAGAATAGTTTTTATTCAGAAATTTTATTCATTATTGTGAGGGCTAGAATCCCTGAGCCCCCCCCCCCCCCCATGCTCCGACATGCCTGCTTATCCTTCATTTTTCTTCTTTGTCCAGGGCCCGTACTTATAAAACTTTTAGAGTTCAGACTCAATCTCAAATGACGTCACGTGCATGCAATTTGTATGGCGTTGCCATGACGTTACTCTCTCAGACTCTATTAGAGTCTCGAGTCTAGACTCTAAAAGTTTTATAAGCACCAGGCCAGGGCGCATATTTTCGGAGTTATCTTAGCGCTATGAAACTGTAAAACCATCATAGTGTGACGTCACTACACACGCATTAATGACGTCATAGCTTACGATAATTTTACGATTTCGTAGGCTATTAAAGATTGTTTCGAAAATATGGGACCCGTGTCCGTGCTTATAAAACTTTTAGAGTCCAGACGCAATCTCTAATGACCCAGGCCCGTAGCCAAGGGGTGTGGGGGGGGGGGGGGTCGGGGGGTGGGGGTGGTTACAATGGGAGCGAACGACCCCCCCCCCCCCCCCACGCGAGAATTGGAGTTTGGCCCAAAAATGTATAGGGCCTAATGCTTTTTATTTCCTATTATATGCATTTTAACGTTTACCCTAACAGATGGCTGTATTAAATGCTAGTTTATTCGAAACCATTATTGGAAGCATTCTGATATTATTTGACTTGTCTCTGTAGAAGCTCAAATATTAATTTCAGCGTTCGGAAATTTCCGTAAATATTTGTTTGGCCTAAAATGGTACATGTGTTACACGAATGGTATTACAAGGCATCCTTATGGGTATATTCGAATGAGAACCAGTCTATCAGGTAAGCAATTGTGGCGCGCTATCGACTCACAAACTACGACTATCATGGGACGATCTGAGCAAAGAGAGCGAAGCAAAAAAAACGTGCAGCCAAAGAGCTGCCAAACGATGGACGCTTTTCTTATGAAAAAGAAAAAAAGGTATAATATAACTTGGTCAATACAATAAATACGTTTACGAAATATCTTGATCAACTACGATCACCGGAAAAACAATAAAATGTCAGTTAAATATTAGTAATGACTTTGTTGCGTTCGGCGAATTGCTTTTTATATTGCATGTTGTTTAGATGTGAATTTATTTAACAGCTGACACTGTCGAATGCGTTCTCAACTCAAACCGTGTCTGGCATGTGATTCAGGGGCGGCGCAGACGATACGGCCGGTACGGCAATGGCCGTACCACTTGTGTGTGTGTGTGTGTGTCTGTGCGCGTGTCTGTGTTATATTTTGTTATATCTGTGAAAATGTCCGAACAAGTAATTTGAAAGGCGAGTCTGGCAACCACGAGCGGCACCACTATGTTTTACACTGTGCCGCCCCTGTGATTGGTACCGGTACCGTAAATATGTTTAACATGTCATACATTTCATTCCGTCTCGAATAAAGTCATTGGTGGAACTTCCATTGCAATACCCTTGTTGAATTAGCAATCAAGTGGGAGCAACTGACTTAAATATTGTTCACGAAAGCGATTCCGATGCCGTCAGTACACCAAATAGAAAACGAAAGCTATGTCCAATGCCAAAATGTAAACACAATGTGTTTTGGGGTTTTTTACCACGCACGCGTTTAGTGATTCAATTGTTATTTTTCTAGATTCCTGTTTTCACAAACTACAAAATGTATGAATCCTTGTCTATTAATGATAACATAATACTCGTCATGCAGCCCCTCACAGGCATACGGGCTCCAATTTTGCTGGGAGTGGGGTTGGGCAGGCTGAGTTTTGCCCGAATTTAGAGGGTTTTAATTTTTTTTTTTTAATAATGCTTGAATCTCGATAACGTTTATTCATGTTTGCATTAAGCACTATCAAACAGCTGCAAACGAACCACTACGCATTTTACATGGATTACAATTGGGCTAACAAGTATTAAAATACAAAATAGAACTACATGTTTCACAGTGTAATTAGTTCTGCTCACTTATATGCTGGTCTTTAAAAAACATATGCGTCTCGCCCATTGCTTCTGTCAATGATCGTATCCATATTTTGAGCGATGGTTATATTGGAGTACGGTCGTTCTATGCTATGAGTGCGACACTAGTCAGTCGTACTTGGCCCATAGTCGAGCACAGATAGGTTTTCACAACGTGTCACACATTTAATGTAGTTAAAGTTTACTGCTGCTTTGAAGTCTTATCAAAAACGACCTAAAAATTCCTGAAATAAAATATTAAAACCCCATCACATATAGCTTCAGAATGCACCTCCCAGCATCTACGGGGAAGCCATGCTCCGAACCACATAGACCTCTTGCGCCCTTCGGTCGCTCGATTCGGGTGCCTTCGGCACCCATGATATAAATTTAGTTCCACCCAATATCTCAACGGACTGTCCCGCAAAAATGGCCGGCTACGGGCTTGCTGACGCCACACGCATGCAATATGTATGGCGTTGTCATGACATTACTGTCTCAGACTCTATTAAGAGTCTCGAATCTAGACTCTAAACGTGTTATAAGCACCAGACCAGGACCCGAAGAAACGCTGAAAAACAACTATTGGACTGGAGCAACCAACGTCGAGCTGCAGTTTAAATGGGAGTGGGCGTCAAAAGGAGCACCCAAAGTCTACGATCTAGTCTCATTCATCAAGCGCACACGTTACCACTGTGCTACATCCCGCTCCTGTTAGTGTCTAGCTAGTGGAACAACGACCAAACACTCAGTTTTATAGTGTCCAGTTTGATCACGTCAGTGAGAGAAAACCTTCCTGTGCTGACTGTCCATTTCCTATCCACATCTGCATACACTACTTGATCAGTTATTGTCGTACCTGCAATAAACAAATGTATGGGTGAATGAGTGAGTGAATGTTATTCTTATAATGTCTTCAACAAACTGTTTTCGCTTGACAACAAAATAGAATTAAAGAATACATGAATCAATAAATGAATGAATGAATGAATGAGTGAGTGAATGAGTGAATGAGTGAATGAATGAATGAATCAATGAATGAATGAATGAATGAATAGATGTCTGAATGTTTAACGACACACAGGACCAAATAGTTAGCTATTGAGAAGCATCAATTAATAAAGGCATAAGTGAATATATATGCAAGTGCGTGTCCCAGAAATAACCGGCTTAATGATTTGTAAATGAACTATGTTAGCAGGGCCGTATATAGCGATATGTTGATGGCGGGTGTATACACCCCCCCCCCCCCCACACACACACACACACACACAGACACACACACACACACACACACACACACACACACACACACACACACACACATTACAAACTGTGTCTAACGATATAGACACGAATTGGAAAGTCACTATGAGTCTGAATGAATGAAAAATAAGTTTGTTTGGTTTAACGACATCACTAGATCACATTGATTTATTAATCATCGGAAATTGTTGACATACTGACTTAGTGTGGAAACCAGTAACATGTCCCCATGTGTAGCAGGTGAGGCAGACAGAATAGTACATATCACAGTGGCTGGAACGAAAAATAGCCCAAATTCGTTCACTGTAGAGGGTCGATCCCAGATCCTTTTAATTTGAAAATCTACAAAAAGACGCTTCATTATTACCTGATACAATTTGTCTTATTACCCTCTGTTAATTGTTTTATTAGTTACGGCCCTGACCCTGTTTAATCAATAATACTAAGATATTGCTTTTCATTTAACGACACCCCCAGAGCACACCGATTTATTAATCACCGGCTACTGGATGTCAAACATTTGGCAATTCTGTTTAATTATATATTCTTAGGGGAAGCATGTCAAATTTTCCATCAGTTGCCTGGGATATATTACATACATTTTCCATCAGTTGCCAGGGATATATTACATACATTTTCCATCAGTGGCCAGGGATATATTACATACATTTTCCATCAGTTGCCAGGGATATATTATATACATTTTCCATCAGTTGCCAGGGATATATTATATACATATTCCATCAGTTGCCAGGGATATATTATATACATATTCCATCAGTTGCCAGGGATATATTATATACATTTCCCCTCAGTGGCCAGGGATATATTATATACATTTTCCATCAGTTGCCAGGGATATATTATATACATATTCCATCAGTTGCCAGGGATATATTATATACATATTCCATCAGTTGCCAGGGATATATTATATACATTTTCCCTCAGTGGCCAGGGATATATTATATACATATTCCATCAGTTGCCAGGGATATATTAGATACATTTTCCCTCAGTGGCCAGGGATATATTATATACATTTTCCATCAGTTGCCAGGGATATATTATATACATATTCCATCAGTTGCCAGGGATATATTATATACATATTCCATCAGTGGCCAGGGATATATTATATACATATTCCATCAGTTGCCAGGGATATATTATATACATATTCCATCAGTGGCCAGGGATATATTATATACATATTCCATCAGTTGCCAGGGATATATTATATACATTTTCCATCAGTTGCCAGGGATATATTATACACATTTCCACTCAGTGGCCAGGGATATATTATATACATTTTCCATCAGTGACCAGGGATATATTATATACATATTCCATCAGTGGCCAGGGATATATTATATACATTTCCCCTCAGTGGCCAGGGATATATTATATACATTTTCCATCAGTTGCCAGGGATATATTATATACATATTCCATCAGTGGCCAGGGATATATTATATACATTTCCCCTCAGTGGCCAGGGATATATTATATACATTTTCCCTCAGTGGCCAGGGATATATTATATACATTTTCCATCAGTTGCCAGGGATATATTATATACATTTTCCATCAGTGGCCAGGGATATATTATATACATATTCCATCAGAGGCCAGGGATATATTATATACATTTTCCATCAGTTGCCAGGGATATATTATATACATTTTCCCTCAGTGGCCAGGGATATATTATATACATATTCCCTCAGTGGCCAGGGATATATTATATACATTTTTTGGCCAGGGATATATTATATACCCATCAGTGGCCAGGGATATATTATATACATTTTCCCTCAGTGGCCAGGGATATATTATATACATTTTCCATCAGTTGCCAGGGATATATTATATACATTTTCCATCAGTGGCCAGGGATATATTATATACATATTCCATCAGTGGCCAGGGATATATTATATACATTTCCCCTCAGTGGCCAGGGATATATTATATACATTTTCCATCAGTTGCCAGGGATATATTATATACATTTTCCCTCAGTGGCCAGGGATATATTATATACATTTTCCATCAGTTGCCAGGGATATATTATATACATTATTACCCATCAGTGGCCAGGGATATATTATATACATTTTCCATCAGTGGCCAGGGATATATTATATACATTTCCCCTCAGTGGCCAGGGATATATTATATACATTTTCCATCAGTTGCCAGGGATATATTATATACATTTTCCATCAGTTGCCAGGGATATATTATATACATATTCCATCAGTGGCCAGGGATATATTATATACATATTCCATCAGTGGCCAGGGATATATTATATACATTTTCCATCAGTGGCCAGGGATATATTATATACATTTTCCATCAGTTGCCAGGGATATATTATATACATTTTCCATCAGTGGCCAGGGATATATTATATACATTTTCCATCAGTGGCCAGGGATATATTATATACATTTTCCATCAGTGGCCAGGGATATATTATATACATTTTCCATCAGTGGCCAGGGATATATTATATACATTTTCCATCAGTGGCCAGGGATATATTATATACATTTTCCCTCAGTGGCCAGGGATATATTATATACATTTTCCCTCAGTGGCCAGGGATATATTATATACATTTTCCCTCAGTGGCCAGGGATATATTATATACATTTTCCCTCAGTGGCCAGGGATATATTATATACATTTTCCCTCAGTGGCCAGGGATATATTATATACATTTTCCATCAGTGGCCAGGGATATATTATATACATTTTCCCTCAGTGGCCAGGGATATATTATATACATTTTCCCTCAGTGGCCAGGGATATATTATATACATTTTCCATCAGTGGCCAGGGATATATTATATACATTTTCCCTCAGTGGCCAGGGATATATTATATACATTTTCCCTCAGTGGCCAGGGATATATTATATACATTTTCCCTCAGTGGCCAGGGATATATTATATACATTTTCCCTCAGTGGCCAGGGATATATTATATACATTTTCCCTCAGTGGCCAGGGATATATTATATACATTTTCCCTCAGTGGCCAGGGATATATTATATACATTTTCCCTCAGTGGCCAGGGATATATTATATACATTTTCCCTCAGTGGCCAGGGATATATTATATACATTTTCCATCAGTGGCCAGGGATATATTATATACATATTCCATCAGTGGCCAGGGATATATTATATACATTTTCCCTCAGTGGCCAGGGATATATTATATACATTTTCCCTCAGTGGCCAGGGATATATTATATACATTTTCCATCAGTGACCAGGGATATATTATATACATTTTCCATCAGTGGCCAGGGATATATTATATACATTTTCCATCAGTGGCCAGGGATATATTATATACATTTTCCCTCAGTGGCCAGGGATATATTATATACATTTTCCCTCAGTGGCCAGGGATATATTATATACATTTTCCCTCAGTGGCCAGGGATATATTATATACATTTTCCATCAGTGGCCAGGGATATATTATATACATTTTCCATCAGTGGCCAGGGATATATTATATACATTTTCCCTCAGTGGCCAGGGATATATTATATACATTTTCCCTCAGTGGCCAGGGATATATTATATACATTTTCCCTCAGTGGCCAGGGATATATTATATACATTTTCCCTCAGTGGCCAGGGATATATTATATACATTTTCCATCAGTGGCCAGGGATATATTATATACATTTTCCCTCAGTGGCCAGGGATATATTATATACATTTTCCATCAGTGGCCAGGGATATATTATATACATTTTCCCTCAGTGGCCAGGGATATATTATATACATTTTCCATCAGTGGCCAGGGATATATTATATACATTTTCCATCAGTGGACCAGGGATATATTATATACATTTTCCCTCAGTGGCCAGGGATATATTATATACATTTTCCCTCAGTGGCCAGGGATATATTATATACATTTTCCATCAGTGGCCAGGGATATATTATATACATTTTCCATCAGTGGCCAGGGATATATTATATACATTTTCCCTCAGTGGCCAGGGATATATTATATACATTTTCCCTCAGTGGCCAGGGATATATTATATACATTTTCCCTCAGTGGCCAGGGATATATTATATACATTTTCCCTCAGTGGCCAGGGATATATTATATACATATTCCATCAGTGGCCAGGGATATATTATATACATTTTCCCTCAGTGGCCAGGGATATATTATATACATTTTCCATCAGTGGCCAGGGATATATTATATACATATTCCATCAGTGGCCAGGGATATATTATATACATTTTCCCTCAGTGGCCAGGGATATATTATATACATATTCCATCAGTGGCCAGGGATATATTATATACATATTCCATCAGTGGCCAGGGATATATTATATACATTTTCCATCAGTGGCCAGGGATATATTATATACATATTCCATCAGTGGCCAGGGATATATTATATACATTTTCCATCAGTGGCCAGGGATATATTATATACATATTCCATCAGTGGCCAGGGATATATACATATTATATACATTTTCCCTCAGTGGCCAGGGATATATTATATACATTTTCCATCAGTGGCCAGGGATATATTATATACATATTCCATCAGTGGCCAGGGATATATTATATACATATTCCATCAGTGGCCAGGGATATATTATATACATATTCCATCAGTGGCCAGGGATATATTATATACATTTTTCCTCAGTGGCCAGGGATAGATTATATACATTTTCCCTCAGTGACCAGGGATATATTATATATATTTTCCATCAGTGGCCAGGGATATATTATATACATTTTCCATCAGTGGCCAGGGATATATTATATACATTTTCCATCAGTGGCCAGGGATATATTATATACATTTTCCATCAGTGGCCAGGGATATATTATATACATTTTCCATCAGTGACCAGGGATATATTATATACATTTTCCATCAGTGGCCAGGGATATATTATATACATTTTCCCTCAGTGGCCAGGGATATATTATATACATTTTCCCTCAGTGGCCAGGGATATATTATATACATTTTCCCTCAGTGGCCAGGGATATATTATATACATTTTCCCTCAGTGGCCAGGGATATATTATATACATTTTCCATCAGTGGCCAGGGATATATTATATACATTTTCCCTCAGTGGCCAGGGATATATTATATACATTTTCCCTCAGTGGCCAGGGATATAGTATATACATTTTCCCTCAGTGGCCAGGGATATATTATATACATATTCCATCAGTGGCCAGGGATATATTATATACATTTTCCCTCAGTGGCCAGGGATATATTATATACATTTTCCATCAGTGGCCAGGGATATATTATATACATTTTCCATCAGTGGCCAGGGATATATTATATACATATTCCATCAGTGGCCAGGGATATATTATATACATATTCCATCAGTGGCCAGGGATATATTATATACATTTTCCATCAGTGGCCAGGGATATATTATATACATTTTCCCTCAGTGGCCAGGGATATATTATATACATATTCCATCAGTGGCCAGGGATATATTATATACATTTTCCCTCAGTGGCCAGGGATATATTATATACATTTTCCATCAGTGACCAGTGATATATTATATACATATTCCATCAGTGGCCAGGGATATATTATATACATATTCCATCAGTGGCCAGGGATATATTATATACATTTTCCCTCTGTGGCCAGGGATATATTATATACATATTCCATCAGTTGCCAGGGATATATTATATACATTTTCTCTCAGTGGCCAGGGATATATTATATACATATTCCCTCAGTGGCCAGGGATATATTATATACATTTTCCATCAGTGGCCAGGGACATATTATATACAGTTTCCCTCAGTTGCCAGGGATATATTATATACATATTCCATCAGTGGCCAGGGATATATTATATAGTTTCCCTCAGTTGCCAGGGATATATTATATACATATTCCATCAGTTGCCTGGGATATATTATATACAGTTTCCCTCAGTTGCCAGGGATATATTATATACATATTCCATCAGTGGCCAGGGATATATTATACACATTTCCCCTCAGTGGCCAGGGATATATTATATACATTTTCCCTCAGTGGCCAGGGATATAGTATACACATTTCTCCTCAGTGGCCAGGGATATATTATATACATTTTCCCTCAGTGGCCAGGGATATATTATATACATATTCCATCAGTGGCCAGGGATATATTATATACATTTTCCCTCAGTGGCCATGGATATATTATATACATTTTCCATCAGTGACCAGGGATATATTATATACATATTCCATCAGTGGCCAGGGATATATTATATACATATTCCATCAGTGGCCAGGGATATATTATATACATTTTCCCTCTGTGGCCAGGGATATATTATATACATTTTCCATCAGTGACCAGGGATATATTATATACATTTTCCCTCAGTGGCCAGGGATATAGTATACACATTTCCCCTCAGTGGCCAGGGATATATTATATACATTTTCCATCAGTGACCAGGGATATATTATATACATTTTCCATCAGTTGCCAGGGATATATTATATACATATTCCATCAGTTGCCAGGGATATATTATATACATTTTCCTTCAGTGGCCAGGGATATATTATATACATTTTCCCTCAGTGGCCAGGGATATATTATATACATTTTCCCTCAGTGGCCAGGGATATATTATATACATTTTCCCTCAGTGGCCAGGGATATATTATATACATTTTCCATCAGTGGCCAGGGATATATTATATACATTTTCCCTCAGTGGCCAGGGATATAGTATATACATTTTCCCTCAGTGGCCAGGGATATATTACATACATTTTCCATCAGTGGCCAGGGATATATTATATACATTTTCCCTCAGTGGCCAGGGATATATTATATACATTTTCCCTCAGTGACCAGGAATATATTATATACATTTTCCCTCAGTGGCCAGGGATATATTATACACATTTTCCCTCAGTGGCCAGGGATATATTATATACATTTTCCCTCAGTTGCTAGGGATATATTATATACATTTTCCCTCAGTGGCCAGGGATATATTATATACATATTCCATCAGTGGCCAGGGATATATTATATACATTTTCCCTCAGTGGCCAGGGATATATTATATACATTTTCCATCAGTGACCAGGGATATATTATATACATATTCCATCAGTGGCCAGGGATATATTATATACATTTTCCATCAGTGGCCAGGGATATATTATAAACATTTTTCCTCAGTGGCCAGGGATATATTATATACATTTTCCCTCAGTCACCAGGGATATATTATACACATTTTCCATCAGTGGCCAGGGATATATTATACACATTTTCCATCAGTGGCCAGGGATATATTATATACATTTTCCATCAGTGACCAGGGATATATTATATACATTTTCCCTCAGTGGCCAGGGATATATTATATACATTTTCCCTCAGTGGCCAGGGATATATTATATACATTTTCCATCAGTGGCCAGGGATATATAATATACATTTTCCATCAGTGGCCAGGGATATATTATATACATTTTCCCTCAGTGGCCAGGGATATATTATATACATTTTCCCTCAGTGGCCAGGGATATATTATATACATTTTCCCTCAGTGGCCAGGGATATATTACATACATTTTCCCTCAGTGGCCAGGGATATATTATATACATATTCCATCAGTGGCCAGGGATATATTATATACATTTTCCCTCAGTGGCCAGGGATATATTATATACATATTCCATCAGTGGCCAGGGATATATTATATACATTTTCCCTCAGTGGCCAGGGATATATTATACACATTTTCCATCAGTGGCCAGGGATATATTATATACATTTTCCATCAGTGACCAGGGATATATTATATACATTTTCCCTCAGTGGCCAGGGATATATTATATACATTTTCCCTCAGTGGCCAGGGATATATTATATACATTTTCCATCAGTAGCCAGGGATATATTATATACATTTTCCATCAGTGGCCAGGGATATATTATATACATTTTCCCTCAGTGGCCAGGGATATATTATATACATTTTCCCTCAGTGGCCAGGGATATATTATATACATTTTCCCTCAGTGGCCAGGGATATATTATATACATTTTCCCTCAGTGGCCAGGGATATATTATATACATATTCCATCAGTGGCCAGGGATATATTATATACATTTTCCCTCAGTGGCCAGGGATATATTATATACATTTTCCATCAGTGACCAGGGATATATTATATACATATTCCATCAGTGGCCAGGGATATATTATATACATTTTCCCTCAGTGGCCAGGGATATATTATATACATATTCCATCAGTGGCCAGGGATATATTATATACATATTCCATCAGTGGCCAGGGATATATTATATACATTTTCCATCAGTGGCCAGGGATATATTATATACATATTCCATCAGTGGCCAGGGATATATTATATACATTTTCCCTCAGTGGCCAGGGATATATTATATACATATTCCATCAGTGGCCAGGGATATATTATATACATTTTCCCTCAGTGGCCAGGGATATATTATATACATTTTCCATCAGTGACCAGGGATATATTATATACATATTCCATCAGTGGCCAGGGATATATTATATACATATTCCATCAGTGGCCAGGGATATATTATATACATATTCCATCAGTGGCCAGGGATATATTATATACATTTTTCCTCAGTGGCCAGGGATAGATTATATACATTTTCCCTCAGTGACCAGGGATATATTATATATATTTTCCATCAGTGGCCAGGGATATATTATACACATTTTCCATCAGTGGCCAGGGATATATTATATACATTTTCCATCAGTGGCCAGGGATATATTATATACATTTTCCATCAGTGGCCAGGGATATATTATATACATTTTCCATCAGTGACCAGGGATATATTATATACATTTTCCATCAGTGGCCAGGGATATATTATATACATTTTCCCTCAGTGGCCAGGGATATATTATATACATTTTCCCTCAGTGGCCAGGGATATATTATATACATTTTCCCTCAGTGGCCAGGGATATATTATATACATTTTCCCTCAGTGGCCAGGGATATATTATATACATTTTCCATCAGTGGCCAGGGATATATTATATACATTTTCCCTCAGTGGCCAGGGATATATTATATACATTTTCCCTCAGTGGCCAGGGATATAGTATATACATTTTCCCTCAGTGGCCAGGGATATATTATATACATATTCCATCAGTGGCCAGGGATATATTATATACATTTTCCCTCAGTGGCCAGGGATATATTATATACATTTTCCATCAGTGGCCAGGGATATATTATATACATTTTCCATCAGTGGCCAGGGATATATTATATACATATTCCATCAGTGGCCAGGGATATATTATATACATATTCCATCAGTGGCCAGGGATATATTATATACATTTTCCATCAGTGGCCAGGGATATATTATATACATTTTCCCTCAGTGGCCAGGGATATATTATATACATATTCCATCAGTGGCCAGGGATATATTATATACATTTTCCCTCAGTGGCCAGGGATATATTATATACATTTTCCATCAGTGACCAGTGATATATTATATACATATTCCATCAGTGGCCAGGGATATATTATATACATATTCCATCAGTGGCCAGGGATATATTATATACATTTTCCCTCTGTGGCCAGGGATATATTATATACATATTCCATCAGTTGCCAGGGATATATTATATACATTTTCTCTCAGTGGCCAGGGATATATTATATACATATTCCCTCAGTGGCCAGGGATATATTATATACATTTTCCATCAGTGGCCAGGGACATATTATATACAGTTTCCCTCAGTTGCCAGGGATATATTATATACATATTCCATCAGTGGCCAGGGATATATTATATAGTTTCCCTCAGTTGCCAGGGATATATTATATACATATTCCATCAGTTGCCTGGGATATATTATATACAGTTTCCCTCAGTTGCCAGGGATATATTATATACATATTCCATCAGTGGCCAGGGATATATTATACACATTTCCCCTCAGTGGCCAGGGATATATTATATACATTTTCCCTCAGTGGCCAGGGATATAGTATACACATTTCTCCTCAGTGGCCAGGGATATATTATATACATTTTCCCTCAGTGGCCAGGGATATATTATATACATATTCCATCAGTGGCCAGGGATATATTATATACATTTTCCCTCAGTGGCCATGGATATATTATATACATTTTCCATCAGTGACCAGGGATATATTATATACATATTCCATCAGTGGCCAGGGATATATTATATACATATTCCATCAGTGGCCAGGGATATATTATATACATTTTCCCTCTGTGGCCAGGGATATATTATATACATTTTCCATCAGTGACCAGGGATATATTATATACATTTTCCCTCAGTGGCCAGGGATATAGTATACACATTTCCCCTCAGTGGCCAGGGATATATTATATACATTTTCCATCAGTGACCAGGGATATATTATATACATTTTCCATCAGTTGCCAGGGATATATTATATACATATTCCATCAGTTGCCAGGGATATATTATATACATTTTCCTTCAGTGGCCAGGGATATATTATATACATTTTCCATCAGTTGCCAGGGATATATTATATACATATTCCATCAGTGGCCAGGGATATATTATATACATATTCCATCAGTTGCCAGGGATATATTATATACATTTTCCATCAGTGACCAGGGATATATTATATACATTTTCCCTCAGTGGCCAGGGATATATTATATACATATTCCCTCAGTGGCCAGGGATATATTATATACATTTTCCATCAGTGGCCAGGGATATATTATATACAGTTTCCCTCAGTTGCCAGGGATATATTATATACATATTCCATCAGTGGCCAGGGATATATTATATACAGTTTCCCTCAGTTGCCAGGGATATATTATATACATATTCCATCAGTGGCCAGGGATATATTATACACATTTCCCCTCAGTGGCCAGGGATATATTATATACAGTTTCCCTCAGTTGCCAGGGATATATTATATACATATTCCATCAGTGGCCAGGGATATATTATACACATTTCCCCTCAGTGGCCAGGGATATATTATATACATTTTCCCTCAGTGGCCAGGGATATAGTATACACATTTCCCCTCAGTGGCCAGGGATATATTATATACATTTTCCCTCAGTGGCCAGGGATATATTATATACATATTCCATCAGTGGCCAGGGATATATTATATACATTTTCCCTGAGTGGCCATGGATATATTATATACATTTTCCATCAGTGACCAGGGATATATTATATACATATTCCATCAGTGGCCAGGGATATATTATATACATATTCCATCAGTGGCCAGGGATATATTATATACATTTTCCATCAGTGGCCAGGGATATATTATATACATTTTCCCTCAGTGGCCAGGGATATAGTATACACATTTCTCCTCAGTGGCCAGGGATATATTATATACATTTTCCCTCAGTGGCCATTTAACGACACCGGCTACCGGATGTCAAACATTTTGCAATTCTGATCAGTTATAATACACAACAAATTGTATAAAGTATAATATACATTTAATTTTCAGAATTATTTATGTGTGCTTTATATTTGCATAATAAATATATAGAAAAAAGTTTATTGTTTTCACCAACTGTTTGCACATGCGATTCCAGGACCTGTGAAAGCACTGATTGGAGCAAAGTTGAACGAAACCTCAGGACGTACATATTCGGTTGATTCTGATTCCCCGTCCGCTACAACGATCTGGTCAGAGATGATACAGCAAGAGGCAATAACACGTGTGTAGCTATGAAAAACGCCACACAGTATAGATGGGAATATGTTCCATGTTCCGGATTTAGTGGCATGGTCGCATGCGAACTTGTCCCGTAAAATCACAAACACTCCATTCTGCTTTTGTCTAGCTGCCAAACTTTCGCAAATGCAAGGAATGTTATTTTTTGTGTGTTTTTTTTGTGTTTTTTTAGGGTGGGTTGTAGGGTTTTTTTGGGGAGGGGTTTGCTCTTTGTGGAGGTGTTTGTTCTTGGGAAATCGTTTTGGGGGTGGGGGCGGATCTGTGGTGTATGGGGTTTTTATTATTATTTATTTATATATTTATTTATTTATTTTAAAATTTTAAAATTTTATTTTATTTTATATTTGTGTTTTGTCTGGCTGCTAAAATGTCGCAATCACAAGTTCTTATATGTCTTCACAAATGTCTTAAATCGACTGATCCTTCTTTGCGAGACATGTATCTTTTTCGCTGCACGTGTCTGTCTTAAGTGTCCAGTTTCGGTGATTCTGTCTTTGTAATTTCAGCACAAGGCTAACAAAATAAACTGTGTCCAGCCTATCTCTTGTGACTTTGTGTTTGCTCTTTAGCTATGCACACTGAAAATTCTGCCCCACTTTCTTAGATAATTGTACATTATACAGGGCAACACGATTTCCAAACCACCCAATACCGAATTCCTAGAATCTGAACGACAAAACCGTAATACATGGTCAGGGCCGTATCTCTGCTCAATTCACAGTATTGTGGGCATTTTGCAAGATAGTTGTTGCTTCTATGAATCTCTCTCCAGTGCCTCGTCTATAGGAGGACAGCTCTCCCGAGGAAATTCCTTACGGCAGGTTTCATCCTAAAAGAGGACTGCCACTCCCAGTTTATTAAATGAATGAATGAATGTTTAACGACCCCTAGCACGAACAATACATCGGCTATTGGGTGTCAATCTATGCTAAAGGGACTAGTTTATTAAATCAAACTTAGCACTGGACAGAGCTAATTGGAATATGTACAGCTTTGACGACATGGACTCGTGAATCACTGTCATAAAACCGGACAGAGCTCATTGGAATACGTACAGTTGTGAAGACATGGACTCGTGAATCACTGTCATAACAGTGATGATAGCATGTGCTCGTGAAAGGTGAATGGGTACTACCACTACTTCTGTCGTCTGTCACTTCATCTAAAACTATGAAAAAAAAGTGCAAAAGTTTCACAAAGAGATGAAAATATATCCACAAGTTAAAAGTATGGAATACCATCAGGCATAAATTTGGTCAGTGATACAACGTATTTAGTGGATATATCCTCCAAATTTCTACAAAGTTCTGCCATACAAGTTTATGGATGCCCACAGGAGTCCCTAGACATCATAACATTGACAACTGTCCCAGAAAGTGTGCCATCAATGTCCCAAATTCCGTTATGGTAATGATGAAAACGTGAATACGATATGTACGGATATAATATTCTACATTTTTAGTTAAGGTAAATTAAATCAATGTGCTCTAGTGGTGTCATTAAACAAAACAAACTTCTTCTTCATACCACTGTTCTCAATGTACTGATACTGTACATATATGTAAATAACAGCGAGTTGATAAACATTTAGGTGATGTAGTTTCAGCTTAATAAGATTTTGTAAAAAACAAAGTATTGTTCTTGACTTTCTTGATAAATGGTAACCTCCTGGTAACCTGAACAACTGTTCTCCACTTATTTCGATCCCTGCATAAGTTTTCATGGTTTTTTTGTTTTTTAATAAAACAAATATATAACAAAAGAAATTTATCATGTACAATAAAAACAAAATAGCTGTCCAAAAAAAAAAAAAAAAAAAAAAAACATTTTTGTGTGGTTTTTTTAATCAAATACACGTGAAACCCCTTGGTGCCAAGTAAAATGTCAGGTTTTAAAAGGTATCCGGTTTTGAGAGGTTTCAGTTCAAGTGAAACAAAATAAATCACCTGAATTTATTCTTAAACAAAAGTGTAACCCCATGATTTGCTGATAATAAAAAAGAAAAGTAATAATAATAATAATAATAATAAATAAATAAATAAATAAATAAATAAATAAATAAATAAATAAATAAATAAATAAAAAAAAAATAATAATAATAAATAAATAATAAAACAATAATAATAAAAATAATAAAAATAAATAAATAATAAATATATAAAAATTAGCTGGTTTCTTCTTAGACAATTTGTCGGAATTATAAAATGACTGACATCCAATAGTTGACTGTTTAGGTAATAACTATGTTGTATTTTACCATTTACGGACGTTAAAATAATATTCGCCTGTGAATTATGTATGAAAATATTCTGTCATCAACGTCATCTGCGAGAAGTAATTGATTTAATACATGAAACCTAAAAAAACCCAGATATCAACAATGCTTAATGGCCTCCTATAATTGTAGATTTTTATTTTATTGTGTCATTGTGACCTTGACATACATGTTTTCCCAATCAAAGTTACATTCAATTCTTTATAGTTTCAGCCTTGAGCATGAGGTTCAAAAACACAACAAACAAAAGCTTGTCTTGTTTACCGACACTACTAGAGCACATTGATTTATTAATCCACGGTTACTGGATGCCAAATAAAAGAACACAAAATACACAAAAACCCCAGTTTGTTTTGTTTAACTACACCACTACAGCACATTGATTTATTAAACATCGGCTATTGGATGTCAAACATTTGTTAATTTTAACACTAGAAAGGAAACCAACTACATTTTCATATTAGTAGTAAGTTATCTTTTATAAACCTATAAATATCCCAGCGACCTTTGACATTATGACGTAATATACATCATCAATGGCTGACACCTAGTACTCGTTATATCGACACTGCAGTAGTCCTCTATTTTCTTTTAATGGATGTTTTTTCTTGGGTAAGACATACATGTAATAGGAGTCATAAGAAGCTACATCATTTGAAAAATAAACGTTTTGGTCGGGTTTTGTTTTTAATTTTTATTTAAAAAAAAGAAGTTAAAACCTGTTTTTGCTTAAAATTATGACTTTAGACATGTGCAAAAAGCAGCAATTTGACGTTTGGAGACACGCACGCACAAACACGCAGGCACACATACGTATAAACAGGCAAACACACACACGCACACAAACACACGCACGTGCGTACAAACAAACACACACATACACATACGCACACAAAGACACATTCGCACGCACGCACTCACACATCTAACAAAAACAGACAACGGTTGGGTATAATTATGAATAGTACATTTTAGAAATACTTGAAAGTAAAGTTTGTTTTATTTAACGACGCCCCTAGAGCACATTGATTTTTTATCTTATCGTCAAACATTGGGTCATTCTGACACTGTTTTTGATATGTGTCGCCACATAGGCTAATCATTTTTACGACAGGCAGCAAGATATCTTTTATTTGCGCTTTCCACAGGCAGGATAGCACAAACCATGGCCTTTGTTTAACCAGTTATGGATCACTGGTCAGTGCAAGTTGTTTACACCTATCCATTGAACCTTGCGGAGCACTCACTCAGGGTTTGGAGTCGGTATCTGGATTAAAAACGTCCATGACTCGACTGGGATCCGAACCCAGTACCTACCAGCCTGTAGACCGATGGCCTAACCACGACGCCACCTATGCCGGTTCAGAAATACTTGAAGTCTGGAAAAGATGAAATATATATATTTTGAGGAAATAAATATACACCAAATTCAGTAAATAATAAAACAGTATCAACTTTGACACTAAATTATACGAGCCAGCATTGAACTTCAGCACGACTGGTATATCAAAGATCGTGGTATGTGCTATCCTGTCTGTGGGATGTTGACTATAAAAACAATCTTGCTACTAATAGAAACATGTAGCGGGTTTCCTCTCTAACACTATATATCAACATTATTAAATGTTTGACATCCAATAACCAATGATTTATAAATCAATATACCCCAGTGGTGTCGTTAAACAAACCTCCAACTTTAAAAATGTGTACTTCGACAAATACCGGTTAACATAGACTCGGTTGATAGTTTCTATACCCGTAACGAACCCTCTCTATATAATATACATATATATAAGCCCAAAATGTCACAACTGCCCAAGATGTCGCAATTGGGACATCTTGGGCCGAACACCGGTTCAAGATGTCTCAATTCTAAAAATTATGTACCAAAGCAGCCCAAAATGTCCCAACTGCTAACTAGTGTGTTGAAATGTTTTGATTAATGACACCGCTAGAGCACATTGATTTATTAATCATCGGCTACTAGATGTCAAACATTTGGTACCAAGGTATACCAAGGGATTTGATACACCCGTCGTGATTTGAGCATGTGCGTGTGCGTGCGTGTGCGTGCGTGTGCGCGTGTGTTTGTGATGAATATGTTAATCTGAATTCAGAAGTTAGAGTGCGTTCATCCTATAAACAAATTGTAAATACAGTTTGTTCTGCCTGATCCCATTCCCTTTTTAAAGCAAAATCCGTATGATGGTTTTTCAATCTGTATTTCTTGTTCTTTTTTTTCTAATTTGTTGCGGTTTGGTTTTGGGTTTTATCATTAGAGGGTTGGAAGGGTAATCCGCTGGTTTTCAGTTATTTGTTTTCTTTGCAAAACTAATTTCAGACATTAGAAACAGTGACAAAATACATCACTAAAAATAGTCAAACTACAAAAGAAGACACATTATGTCAGGAAGCCATTTTTGTCATGGCCATCTGGAATTTCTGGATATACTACATGAACAGTTTGTTATAGGGGCCCACTGATAAAACCATCATATTTAAGCACTATTATATTAAATGTCTCCTAAACGAACTTGGGGTTCATAATTCGAGTAGTGCTACACTGAAGAAGAAATATGCTAAACACACGAATCTGTCCTTCGAACATTTGACTTGAGCTTAAAATCCATAGACATGTTCATTCCTCTTATATATTAGATTCCAATACGTCATAAGAATTCATACAAGGAGAGATACATCGCGGTGCCCAGCAAATACACCAGCAAATACACCATCAAATACTTGTCTCAAATATTGACCAATATCCTGACCATTATCAAGGATGGACTTTTTTAGGTATTGCCAAAACGTCTTTAAGACAAGTAATATTAATCACATGTCGATTCTCAAGTTCCAAAGATTTACTTGAAATCATTCACTCTCAATCCAGATCAAGTTCACTAATATTAAATTATTTGAATTTTCAAAATTATGCACAACAATCTCCCATAACAACTGAAGGAAAAGCTCTTAATCAGCGGAACATTTATAACAAAGAACAGTGAACGCAGATACATGTCCATTCTAATCATCTATGGATCTGGACAATTCGTAAAGACCGAGAGTGAATCCAAACTACAGTATACTCAGGCAGACATATAACGTATAACTTTACTCTTCGCTATATTGACGATCTTGTATCATTTAATAATAGCAGGATTACAGATTACCTTCCATTGATTTACTCACGAGGGTTTGAAATAAAAGAAACATCTAAACGTATAAGATCAGTTTCATACCTAAATCTATGCAGAGAGATTCAAAGAGACACGGGTTTCCAAACCAAGCTGTATGAAACAAAGGATGACTTTAACTTTCCAATAGTCAATTATCTGTTTATGTCGAGAGATATATGTCAGGCTCTAGGTTTTGGTGCCAACATATAACAACTTCTAAGATAATTTAGAACAGGCATATATGAACCAATGCCATATCATTCTGGTACTGAAGTTGTTCCTTCAGGGTTATGATGTCCAGAAATCTATGAGGGCCCCATGACTGGTATATCAAAGAATTTTGGTTCACATGTATTCTTTGCAACAAAATTTTTAATCAAGTCTGGCATTATCATGGACATATTAATATGCACCACAAACTAAAACGGAGAACTGCGGTGATTGCAGTGGCAGTTTCTCTAGTAAGAAAGATCTCAGATGGCACATCACGACATCTTGTCCAAAGAAGGAAAAGGAAGTTAAAAGTCCGCACTGTGACGCTTCGAAGTGGCAAACTCGTACTGAAAGGAGAACGTTGCCGTGAACATACCAGAACTAGGCACACCTGCACATTGTACAATATGAGCTACAAGTGGAGATCGTCATTCAGATGGCACAGGGAACTTGGACACTGAGCATGAAACACATTTCAAATTATTTGACAAATGGGCATTATTTTAATTTCTTAATATAAATGCCATTGAGAGATATTTTTATTTATTTTATTTTGATGGTGATCGTAAAACTAAAGACCACTGTCCTTCCTTTCAAATGCCAAAGACAAACATGACGAAGAAATATGTTGTGACATAGACTGTCTGGGAATTTACTCACTTGCGTTTGCGTTTTTGTTATCAAGACTTCTTTCCTTTAAACAATGACAAACAATAAAAATAAAAATGAGTCAATCTATTTATTGTGATTTTTATATCATCATAAAGCTGTCAGTGCATATTAGAATATGTGTTTATTCAAGCTCTACTCCCAGACGCTTGTGGGGCAAAATATTTGTCTGGTCACATTGGTGATGCAGCCTAACTGGTCGGCATCCATTTGCAGACATCACTGGACCCTGAACATCATTACTTTTCCATTTTGGCCTTTGTTTAGAGCGCTCGGGGTAATCAAATGGATGCTCCCTGCAAGGATAAATATAACAATGAACACTTCAAGCCAAATCTCTCTCTCTCTCTCTCTCTCTCTCTCTCTCTCTCTCTCTCTCTCTCTCTCTCTCTCTCTCTCTCTCTCTGTCTCTCTCTCACTCTGTGTGTGTGTGCGTGTGTGTGTGTGCGTGTGTGTGTGTGTGGTTTTTTTTCTAAGTTCGCATGTTGAAATGTTTCAAGTCCGGCCTGAAAACCTACCCTTTTCTGCATGTGACAGTCATCAGAAATGTCTGTGTCAATGACCAACACTAAAATAACGTCATGCACTCTCTGTGTTCTGTTGTTTACGACTGTCCAGCGGGAAAATGGTAGTTGCTACTGGGCAAATTCCGTTTTGGCATGGACAGCTTTTACTCCCTGTGAACAAAATATATAGATCTACGAAATCCATTAAAGTGATATCCAGTGAAAAGTCATATTTGCACTGTATGTGAGCAACAATGAAAATATAGAAATCATATTTACTTGTCATGATTAAACTATTTCCCTTTGTCTCGTTTCTTCGTTTATAAGTTTGATGATTACTAATGCACCTGATCGTATTTGCAAAACCAATGTAATATAAACAACTGAACCTATAAAAAAAGTGCAATTACGATACAAATATCTAAAACAAATTGAATACGTAGCTACATAATGATGATACAAAGTCCTGTCGTTGAGTGTAAGTTAAATTGTAACAGTGTTCGATTCATTTTGTTTTTGTGAGGTTTTTTGGAGGATCGCTTTGTTAGGTATGTTTGCTCAGCAATATTATTAAATAAATGTTAATTTAATAATTAAAAAAGACAATTTTTATTCAAATTTCTTTTTAAAAGTCTATGTTCAAGTAAAATTTCATGGGTCCACTTTTCTCTATTAAATTTAAATAACGTTACGTAATCGTTGTTGTTTTGAGGGGTTATTTATATGTTGATTGGTCCCATCACGAGCAATTCGCACCCACCCATTAAAAATCCTGCGTACGGGCCTGAGTCGGAGCTACCGAGGTCTATATGGGCGGCAGGTAATATCTCTAACATGTACTTGGACCCCTCAGCTGATTTGCATGTCGCCCCTTCGTCATCCACTCCGTTTAAATGGCCCAGACGTGACACCCCACTCCCCGATGGTAATCTATCCCTCAATCTGGACAAATACACTGGAGGGCGACCCGGGGGGGGGGGGGGGGGGGGGGGGGGGGGGGGGGGGGGGGGGGGGGGGGGGGGGGGGGGGGGAGTCGGTTATTTCCGCCGACGATGGCAGTATAGCCCGAGAGCTGAGCTTTTCGGCTCTCAGCCATATTTCAACTACTCCTTCGGAATTTAAACTGAATGACTCAGTTTGGCCTGAGCTTTCAGAGGGAGGTGAAGAAATAAAATCCTACCCCCAAATTGAAATAAATAAAATGTCTCCTACTGGTGTGTTTGAAGTACCGACACTTTCAGCCGAGCTAGCATCCCCAAGGTCACCAACTCCACCCCCGGGACCGGCGCTGGCCGAGTCCAAAAAGAGGAAGCTCCCCCTAGCTCGGCTGGAAGCAACACCCTGTAAGAAGAAAGGAGGTAAGTGTAGTGAGAGCAATACTGATAGTTTTGACACTAGTGAAACATTTCCCGTTCCAACCAGCAACCGATTCGCGGCACTCAGTGGGGCCCCTACATCTCCCTGCAAAAGCCGTTCAAAATTGACAGCTAGGAAGGCGTGTTTATGTTGGTAACCTCGACCCCACCCCCTACGGTTTGCAGTTTCTACAGAATACTGTAACCGCCCTTCAAAATAAATCAGTCCAGGACCTTTAAGAATTCTGTGTTCTTTTATTCGAGACTGCCCAATGGCCAAACTTGCATGCGCGCCCAGTGCGACGCCTCTTTCTCTGCCCTGGGTCCTGTACTATCCATCCGGCCCTTCCCTGACTGTCCCGATGAAGTTGCTGTTATATTCAAACGTTGTAGGAACGAGCCTACTGATGGCGACAACACCGACATCTGTGGTGCCCTGTCGTCTGACAGTTATGTCGATGGTTTTGGACCCGGCCCTAGCCAGGACTTGGCTTTGGCCGACCAAATACATCAAGAGATCAACAAAGTAATCAATCCCCGGTTCAAGGCCATTGCTGTAAAAAGCATCGAAGTTGAGTCGGGGATCGAAAAAGCCGGAAGTCTGGCGACACCAGGTAAAACTGTGTCCAACGACGTCCGCGCAGGTTCTTTTTATTTTTGGCTTGTAACATTTTTTATTTTTTTTTTTTTTTTTATTATATTAATTTTTTTTTACTAATTGCTATTTTCAAATTTGTGCCCATTTTCAACTCTACCCAACCCCCTCCTCCCATCCCGAGTCAGACCGCCGATCTTATCTGAGCGTGTTCGAAACCCTAGTGGTATATGAACACGTTAAAGTAGTTACCTACCTGCACGTACGCATCTGGCTAACGTGCCAGTCGATGTTAGTGAACGAGAACCCACGAAGCAGCCTTCGGCGGTTTCCGTATTGGCCTCGAGTAATGCAGTACAGGTTACTGCTGTCCCGGAAATCGATAATTCTGCAAAGAATGGGGCCGATCAACCGGCGACTGCTGTGGGCTTTTAGGAGGATAGGGTAGCTACTATCCACCCTCAGCAGACCCCCGGGGACGGCTTTACAGTAGTGACGCAAAAGAGAAAGCGCCGGTATGCGAACTCACCCGACTCTCAAATTATGATAATTCCCCATCCGCTGGAGACTTTATAAAATCCAAAGCTGCACCCCCCTCCCCCCCCCCCCCCCCCCCCCCCCCCCCCCCCCCCCCCCCCCCCCCCCCCCCCCCCTCCCCGGGCGGCCAAACGGACTCGGGCAAAAAGGAAAATTCAACTAAAATTCACTCAACATAATACCAGTTTACTTGTTACATTAAATACATCAGCCATGGAGGTCGATCATTTCCCGCCCCTGAAGCCCAGGGTTGGTGTGCTCCCCCCCCCCGCCCCTGAGAATGAAAACGTACCCTTTCAACCGGTATCCAGGGGGGATCCACCTGGCAGGGAGGATCCAATCCGCCTCTTCCTTTCGTAAGATAGTGAAAACTGACCTTATAGGGGCTCAAGGGGTAAGTCTTCTTCAAGTGGTCAGGAAACATAACTCCAATCTGTCCGTTGCTAACATTACGGTGTGGGGCAACGGATATTTAGATGTGTTACTTACCCAACCCTCCAGGGTGCAAACTGTCAGGGTAAAGGGGGTGGTGCATGATATTCACCCATTCCAACCAAAACCAGTAAAGTGCGCCAGGTGCCAGAGGTGGATGCCATACGATACGGAAGTGTAAGTCAACCAGGGAGCATCCGGTTAGATTTCGGTGCGGTACCGGACACCCCAAGAGGTCCCCAGACAGCCCATGCACAAGACCTGTCTCGTGCGCAAACTGCAGGGGGTCCTATAGCACTCATGCAAGGGAGTGCCCCGATTACCAACAGGCGGTCCGCATCATTGCGAGCAGGTGTCCTCCCAGGAATCAGACCCAGGGGATTTAATCGACAGTACCCCGTCCCCCCGTCTCGGTAGCTAACGCACACACATCTATTAAGACTGAGTCTACAGTCAATAACCGTTTAAACCAAAATACTAGTAATCAAGACAGGTCGTATGCCGGCGCCGATTCAGGGAGGAAACATTTAAGACCAAAACATTACTGCTGTCGATTTGGTTCGGGTCATTTCGGGTTTATTTTTGACAAAAGAGATAGAAAAAGTCCTGTTTTCTAAATTCTTTTTAGGTCACAAGTCATGTGCATTCAGCCAAGTGTGACTGTACTGCAGGGTATGTATGAACAGTTTCTTAGACTTATGTATATTCTGAAATATATCACTCCTATTATTCAGTAACGGATGCTGTAAATAATACAATATTAGCGATCATAAGTCAAAATAAGTGACAAAAAACGTTTGTGAGGTCATCATATAACTATAGTCTGTCCCACCATTCTATGAAAATGTTTTTTTTGTAAAATAATTTCAGTTTGGTTTGACGTAAGACTAAAAGTAAAAGTGTTTTGGAAATAACATAAAAATACAATTGTGTGCAATTTACAAATCAGTTGGCTCATAAATTAATTAGTTACAGTAAATTTCATAGCATGAAAAAAAGGTGTTCTCTGTGGGACAAACTATGAAATGTAGTATCAGCTTTAAAAATATGTTTGACCAATTTCAACATTATACAGCTAACAGTCAACTTATATTTAGTATAATATTGCAGTACTTAATGTCATGGCTAGCTCTGGGTGAGCAGAACATTTTGCCCAATTAAATTTTTAAAATTGCTGAAACCCAGCGAAAATCCATTATAACATGAGGTTATTTGGGCACCAGACGTTTCGCACACCAAGCCAGTTCGCCCCCAGGTCTGTTCGCTGGCAGGAATGGACGTTTTAATAAATGTTGATGATGTGGTTTATATGTGTAAAAGTGCTCTATATATCAATGAAACTGGTGATTATATCATTGGTGCCCGGACTGACCCATGATCCGTCAAAATCGTGGAAAGACAACAATCCCTCCCCTCTAAGAAAAGAAGCACACACACACACACACACACACACACACACACACACAGAGTTTAACATGCCTATAAAGAAACAATACACTAATTGTTAAAAAGTAACAAATAATTGGGATTTGGGGCGAACAGGCAAACAGCTGGGGGCGATCAGGTCAAACTTGGGGCGAACTGACCATTTAATGTAAAATCAATATCATGTAATCATTGTTGTTTTCAGTTAATCACTTACAAAATAATTGCAGAAAAGTTTTTTCAGAACAGTCTGTTGAACGTCTCTTTAAATTTACTGTCACAAAATATTAGCGTCTTGTACATGTATGCCCTTGCTTGATTTGCTAAAAAAAAATCCTCGCTAGCATTTTCTTGATCACTGCTCGAAATATATGGACGAAGTAAAATATGGGCTACTGTTATTACTTGTTTTTACCTGCCTGACAAGAAAATAAATATGGCCTGCTGGAAAACAGACAGAGTGGAAAATTAGGGCCTCTGAGATGTATTCTAGAGTAAAGTTATAAAATTAAAATATAATATAATCACAAGCTGAGCATCAGGTAAATCGAAGAAGAAAAATTACCTGCCATTTTTTGGGTAATATTAGCAGGTGCATTTTTATTTCACTTTCTAGGTTTAAACCGGCTGCTATTTTGAGCCCTGTGTATGAATATCTCTGTAATCAAAGCATTTCTTGACAATAATTTTATATACATGTACACATAAATATTTGTGTATACATGTACACATTTATCTGTATAATGCTTTATATTTGAAACTTGTTAATGTATGATGTTTTAAGAAGCAGGATGTCTGGGGGCTTTTGTTTGAAGGGGTGGGGGTCCCAAACCAATGGAAGTGAGTTGGGTAGGCAAAAAGGAAACAGATTTATATTCATACCTTGTGTGAATACTTCCTTTAAAAAAAGTACAGCAAAGGCAATGGTATGTGTTATTCTGTCTGTGGGATGGTGCATATAATAGATCCCTTGCAATGGAAAAATGTAGCAGGTTTCCTCTCTATGACTGTCAAATGACCATATGTTTGACATACAATAGCCAATGTATAATAAATCAATGTGCTGTCAAAAAAACACACACACAATTTGCACATTTATTATACGATTTTATTGATGAAACTGTCACATGAAACATACATTTATGAAAACTAAATATACATGTTACATTGTAGGGCCAACCTCTGATACATAGGAAATATGTTCATATTTATTATAGTTTTATAACATTATATGACATTCATTATATAAATAGAAATAAATATATATGTGAATAAATAACAAAGAAAGAAGGTAAAATAATTTTTAAATATATTATGTACACTTTCCTAATTAAAAAGTAGTTTCTTAAAAATATAACTGGGAGAGGGTCCTAAAGTTCTGTTTCTTTTTTCTTCCTGTTTCCGTCTTTTCTACAATCAATTCACAAACCCCTTTTTCAGTAACAACTTAAAGTAATAATTACATGTATGTGAATGTAATGGAAATGTCTTGTATTATAGGGATATAATATCAGACACACTGAACTACACACTGAAGTAAAATTTTGTAAAATTCTCATTTTGAAGTCACAGTGAGGCCTCTTTTTCTGGCATTGCCCTTAATGATTATTGTAATCTGAAATTTTTGCACAGTTTTTATAATGTCCAATAAAGCAACATGAGAAAGTGAACATCACAATTTGTTGTTTGATTGTACCTTGCTGTAAAACTGCACACCATATTATTTATTTTTGGCACTTCAATTTAATTTAAAATGATTTCATAAAAATGTGTTTTAAAGGATATAATTATAAGATTACCAATGAATTGGTATATTGATTTTACTTTTCTCTTCCAGCCAAGGCGAGGCATGTAACCACATTGCAGCCTTAATGACTGGACTTGCAGACATCAGTCAAAAGCTTTCTGAAGGAAAACTGGCTCCTACACCAATGGCTTGTTCCTGGACTAAACCGAGGCAGAGGTATTTATCGCCAAAGAAGTCCAAAGAAATTTCCTTTGCTGGAAGGTTGCGCTCCACCCATGTAAAGCAACCTATAGTGCCAATATCACCCATTCATGAAAAGCATCAAGTGTGATCAGCACTAAGGAATGTCAATAATGGTTAGACAGGTATGAAGCTTTTCGCCAAAAGTTATCAGCAGTTAACCCAGATGCTGCATGATTTAAAAAATTAAAATGTGAAGCCGGGAAGTGGTTATTACGTCATTACACAATGTGGGATTCATGTTTAGGGATAACATAGATCTGCAAAGTATAGAATGCATTCAGTTTTTTAAAGACTACTTTGATCACCTTCATTTGACTTCTGAAGAATGCGTCAAGCTATTTGATATCACTTTGGGACAAACAAGTAATGACATGTGGTTTGAGGCACGGTTTGGTCGGCTGACAGCTTCCAGGTTTGGCAGCATTGTTCGAAGAAAAGTGACAACACCACCTGACAACCTATTAAAGGTATTACTGGAGCATATCGTGCAATATCAAGGAAGACCAGTGTGTCATGGCATACAGTACAAAAGCGGGCAAGACATAGTTGCCTGCTGTTCATACGCGATGCCCACCCACCACGTGCAGTTAAAGACTGGCTTGTGCGTTAACCCGGCCTACCCATATATTGGAGCTAGCCCCGATGGATTTTGTGTGTGCGAACATTGTGAAATATCGGAAGGACTCCTGGAAATTAAGTGCCCATTCAAGTTCAGGGATAGCACACCACAGGAGGCAGCCTGTAGTGAAAACGTCTGCTGCAAACTGAAGAAGGATGGAGCATTAACACTAAAACTATCCCATGCCTACTACTACCAGGATCAAGAGCAGATGGGTGTTACTGAAAGGAAATGGTGATGCTGACCAAACTGAGCTGCTTCTTTCGTGGAGTCAATGCTACCGGAACTGTTTTCTGAGCGAGTGAAGACACAAATTCCACTGTTTCCACAGATTTAACCTGATTGTGACATTAAATATTATATCCATGGTACATTCATTTAATTTAGCATATATGATTTTCAATAATCAATACTTGTTTGACTTGCATTAAGCTCTTATACCGATATTATTATTCGTGTAGGGGTATAGGCATACTGTGCCACACTTGTCCGACTTAAACAAGTAGATTGCCATGGTTTAGCGGACACACACATATATAGTGCATACAATATTTTGATGACTAATATTTTTACAGAGTATTCACTGTTCTCACCAGTCACTCCGTTCATTATTATTGCCACCCTTATTTGTATGTTGTCCGTAAGGCTATAATAGCATATATGCTAGATTTTCATTCATTGTTTTGGGTTCAAAATCGGGGTGGGTTAGAACTTGTATTATCTGTTTTCAGGACATCGAAAATCATGTTTAAAGCATAATTTATTTTGGTGGGCCTATAAACTGAATGTGATTTTATGATTTGTTTTATAGTGGCCTAATAATGTAGAGCATGTAGCTACTATAATTTATATAATATATATTAATTAGGACAAAACATCTGTTACAATTCTATGGAATTTTATTATAAAGCCAAGTAAGTCACTGTGGACTTCTTTAGCTCAAGATAAAAGAAAATATATAAACATGAAATTGTTCATTTCAACTTACATACATGTATGTATGTACATGGAAAATAAAAGCCCTATGATGCTAGCATGTAATACCCTGTTAATTAGTCCAGATTGATATATTTCCTGGTTTCCCCATAATTGTCGACCCCAAAAGTTCCTTTTTTTGAAGGTTGTGTCTGTGGGGTTTTTTTTTTTTAAAGGTTCAAATTAACCTGTCTGCACATTTGTACTGCTTGTATTTCAATAATATTCACAGAAAGTTGAAATGTACTTAACATTCAAGTTTTACTCATCATTGATGCTGCACACTTTAGTTAAGTCAACAATGAACATAACTTTACTTTGTTATCAGTGGTGGCTGTATATTGCACAAATAACAGCACACATTAAACACCTTATGAATTCGATCAGTCATACTCAAAGGAATTACTCCTTGTATTTTTTATTTTTTTTATCCTCTCCATTGCATGTGCCACATGTATCCGCAGGTTAGCAATTCTTCTAGTTGTCTCTACCTCTTTTGAAGCCCCTGCGTGTGCTGTAACCTCACCGTGGTGCAGGGGTGTAACATTCTCTTTGAGAATGGCCAATACAGCACAAATTGAAGTTTAGAATAAAAGTCAGTATCTGTCTGTGATATTTGTATTTGTATTGTTGCACAGTTCTTTACACTGTTTGTATTTATATCTTGAATTTTTCTATTGATGTTGATCATCACCGTATATGTTTCCATTACCATAGTTTGACACCCAATAGCCGATGTATTTTTCGTGCTGGGGTGTCGTTAAACATTCATTCATTCTATTCTATTCTACCTCTTTTGAACTGCACTGCTTATTTGCCTTTTTCTTTGGAGGAATGATCAAGTGCAATCCACGTTCAAGCAACAGGTCCTGTATTTGAAATCCTTTGTCAGCCATTATGGCGTCACCAAATTCACATAAATCTAAAAGATTAGACCTAGCAACTATCTGTTTGTCACTAGTGTTACCGCCCCATATATCACTGAGATAAGTTATGACCCCATTAGGAGTAATACCGACCATTACTGTCCATGTGTTATGACTCTTATACTCTGAATACACAAGTCAAGGGTAATCTGATTTTAATTGTATGAAAGAGAATATGTGGTTATATATTTTATAACATTTTTTATCATTTATACAGTATTTTAATTTATACGAATGAGAGAAGCATGAAGTATGAGTCATAGCTTGTATCTCACACGTGAAGCTGTCTTTAATTAGCAAGGTAGCAATTTGTATTATTGTAGCTTGTGGTATGGGTGAGTGATAGATGAGTGATAAGCTGACTGGGTGAATATAGTGTGGAACTGGGCTATTGAGTGGATGATTTGTCATTAATCGCTGAGAGAGAATCATTGAACATTCAGTTTGGGAAAGACTTGGTAGAAGTGTAAGAGACTTTGTGGAAGTTCGGGTTATTGTTTAACCGTAAGTAAATTAAATATTTTACACATGTATTGTGTTACAGAGGTGTGACATTTGAATGTTATTTTGGTCTGTATTTAGTTTGCTATATTAAATGTATATATTTAGCAAATGCTCAGTGTAACTTGTGAAATGCGGACATTGTGTAAAGTAATGAAATTGTTTGCTATATGTATTTATGTGTTTATTAAATGTATAATGTGAATTGAATTATGCACATGAAGTAAGTTGTACGTGTTATTAACGTATACGTTGTGAAACCTGTATAATGTGGACATGTGTGAAATGATGAAAATGATTGATGTATGAAGGGTATTTAATATTGAGGTTTTGCATGATAGTAATGGAGTGTATATTGTTTACAGCAGCTTGTGTGGTATCTGTTGAGACCAACAACGGGATGAGCAGCGAGGGGCAATGTTAAGAGTTTGACCAGGTGATTGGGCTGCGGAATTATGTGAAGAAGGGACGAGGAAACTGACGTTGATGTTAATTCATGGAAGTTGGGTACAGCTGAAGTGGAAATTGAAGTTCCACATGTGGGCTACTTATTAGCCATGATGTTGTGGTGGTGAATAACAAGTGTATTGTTATCGTGCAGCATCTCGGTGAATAACAAGTGTATTGTTATTGTGCAGCAGAAACATATTGTGTAAATATGGCTGTAGTATTTAGAGCTGATCTGAAATGGAGGGTGCTAACTAATGTTAGTACATAATTTAGTTAGAACAATATATGTATATAAAAGGTGATCACGAGGAAGTGAATCATAAGGATTGTGGTATGAACTGAAACATTTTATATTGAACTGTGTGGTTTTAGTATATTATTTTGTGTGTTGTGATACGTGATATTTTTATATGAAATTATGTGTAAAGTGGTGATAATGTATGTTTATTATATATGAGAAGTGTGAGTGTTGAGGGAGTGCTGGTGATTAGTGGTATGTGAGAGGGATATAATTAGGGTTAGTAAGTAGGAGTGGAGAATGAATGTGATTGTTATTTGGGTGCTGTAAATAAATGTAATATAATTTATTTGGATTAGTGTTGTTTCTTTTAGTTATTCAATCACTTGTGACAATGTGTGTATGTAAGTATGTATGTGTGAGTGTGTGTGTGTGTGTGTGTGTGTGTGTGTGTGTGTGTGTGTGTGTGTGTATGTATGTATATGTATACACACATACATACACACACACACACACACACATATATATATATATATATATATATATATATATATATATATATATATATATATATATATATCTGTGTGTGTGTGTGTGTGTGTGTGTGTGTGTGTGTGTGTGTGTGTGTGTGTACAAGTTTGTTATACTGTCACATTTAATTATTTATAATACATGTACTATACATTAATGGTTCTATACTGGAATGGGATAAATGGATAATAATGATGGTGGTCCACTTGAAAGGATGTTGACAGTTGACGAGACATGATAAACATACATGTATTTATAAGTTTAGTTACGGAGGAGCTAAACGATGATGAATACATCAATGTGCTCTAGTGCAGGGCCGAAGCTGGGACTTTATGTTTGAGGGGGGCAGGGAGGCAACTGAGTAACTGAGTAGTTAAAACTTTAAAACTCCTTCACCAGTTAAGAAGATAATTTCCTTTAAGTTTCTATAAAACAAAAATCGCTACCTACGGCCCTCTAGTATTATCATTAAACAAAACAATAAGCCTGATTTACGAATCGCAAAAAAAGACATTTTTAAGTAAAATAGGCTTTGTAAATTTGGTCCATTACCTTCATGTAGTCTTAGTATAAAATCCAGTTTTCAGAAACAGAGAATGACATTTTAATTGGTACTCTATTTCCAAGTGAACTTCCAGTGTATTATTTTTAATTAAAACATTCTTTCAAAGGGTGTTTTATAGGGTGTCCATTGCTTATGAAATGCTTCATTGTTGCAATGTTTGTAATAAATATAGTTTTCTATTTAAAAATTATTTTGTAGAATATTTTTCACTGCATTAACATGTAATTTTCTTTTTTGTATTTTCATACTGTAAATATAATATTTTATGTTGATAGTCAGCCAACTTACAACATTACCTTTTTCGTTGTTGATCATGCTTAGCATAACTATGTCTCTGCTTAGAGTAATATTAATTCCAGTTTCATTTCTTATCCATTCTTCTATTGCTTCCCACAGAGAATATACTAAACTGCATTCAAATAATAGGTGTTGTATGGTTTCAGGTGATTTGTTGCAAAAACGGCAGGCATTGGAATCAATATAATTAATCATATTTAGAAATTTGTTAGTTGTAAGAATTCTGTGTATGATTTTATACTGAAACCAAGATAACGTTGTGCTTTTAACAGATCTAAAGGGTAGAATGTAATATTTTCCCAGTCATATATATCATAGATATATCCTTATTTAGAATATTTTATTTGGAATTTTGGAATGGTGGTTTGAGCGTTCAGTAATTCATATATATGTTTGCAAACTTTCTGATCTTTGAACAAAACCTTTAAGTTATATGGAAGAACAGGATTTTGTAATGCTATAAAAACGTCATCATTTAAATTATCTAGGTTTGTAAATGAATGATTTTATAACACTGACCAATGAAGCATATTCCAGAAAATTGGTAATTATGTCGTATTTCTCTATGAGCTGTTCATATGTTAGAAAGTCTCCTTGTTCATTCAACAAATCGTTAATAAAGATAATACCTTTTGAGGTATATCGTTTTAGTATAAATGGCTTTTTATCTATATATATTTTACTGTTAAACTAGATGTTGATCTGGAGAATATCATCTACGTTTACTGGAATTTGTTTTTCTTGTTTCCTTAACCAACTAACCAATGTGTCTCTCCAAAATGTATTTTTTATTGAACGTTTTTTTACAGTATAGAAAATGGTCGCCATATATAATTAAATCACGTGTTGATATATTTGTAGAAGCTTCGAACAAAATGGTCCATTTTGGGTTATTTAAAAATATCTGTCGGATCCACAAACTTTTCAAAGCGATCATAAAATTATTTATGTTTATCATTTTGATGCCGCCATTTTTATAGTCTTGCGTTATTAAGTTTCTTTTAAGTTGTTCACGGCCTCTATTCCAAATAAATAGGAAAACTAATGTATTAGAAAGGTTTTAGCAAACGTTCGCTTGGATTTGGTAAAGTTTTCAGTAGGTATGCTAGTTTAGGAACTATTAACGTTTTCAAGACTGTAATTCTTCCTAAAACAGTAAGTTTTCTGATAGACCATAGCTTCATTAATCTTTGTATTTCGATAATCTTGGGATTATAATTTAAATCAATAATGTCTTCTAGGTTAATGGAAAACTTAATACCGAGAACATTCTAGTTTCCATCGAGTTTAGAAACAATATATTTATGTTTTTTGTGGGGGGTTTTCAAAAGACTTAATATTAACTTTGTTAATAATTCTGGCATAACTTTATAATAAAAATCGATTCAGAAACAATTTTTATTATACTGAAAAAAACACACAAAAAAAAAAACACTCGCGCAATTAAGAACGGGAAAAACAATCATTCACTTACCCATGAGGTCTTGTACGCCTTGTGCGAAAACACGAATGGCATTGGATGTTCTCTGGTAGGTCCTTCATCGTTTACGAAGTGTTGGGAACAAACCCTGGTCCATCTCGTGACCGTAAAATGTTTTCTTCTCACTCTGAATTCCCAAATCCGTCTCAATTTTTTCTTTTCTACACAGTCGCCAGAAGGAAACCTATGCAGTGTTATTTTTGTTCCGTCTATAATCTTCCCATGATAATTGTGACAATCTGTGACACAGCAGTATTGTTTACCACCCATTTGACGAGTTGTATCGGTATTTGTATGAACAATAGACAAACAACAAAAGAATAAGTCCATGGCTATTCGACCATTCAGTAGTAATAGAGGGCCTTTGTTGGAAGCGACTAGAGCTTGAACGCGCTGGAAATAAATTTAGTGGGTTTTCGGGCCGCTTAGCTCAATGACAACCAAGGGCAGGCAAGTATGTTTTAATAGAGGCTATTGTGGCGTCTAGAGACGCCTGTGAAGTACTTAACCAACATCTAGCTATAAAAATGGACCCTAATACCAGAGAGAAACGTAGTGTCTCTTGGTATAAGGCCAAAAATCTCATCATGGTGGAGAGTAGAACCAAACATAGCATAGACTAACTTTTATAGTGTGTTTCTAGCTAGAGTTGCTTCACTCCCACTATGGCAGTACACTCTACTTGTTTATTAAACAATAATAATATTACTAATAATTATAATAAAAAAACAAGAGCAAGGGTTTAGTTATCCTTCAGTGGAACGCCATGGGCCTTAGGGCTAATGGTCCAGAGCTCAGAAAATGTTTAGATTTAAATACTGATATTGATGTTATTACTTTTCAGGAGTCCTTGCTTCCAATTTTTTCTGATAAAGATAAGAAAAATAGATTATTTACTGAATTCAAAATTCCTGGTTTTACTGGACTCTTTTCTACGAATAGTGATAACTGTAAAGGAGGCATAGCCACCTTCGTCAAAAATGGTATCGCCCATTCTCAAATTCCATCTGTAGGGAAACACCAATGCATCGAGTCACTGGGTGTGTCTATCCATACTAAAAATAATGATATAAATATTTTTTATTTTTAAATACACTGTCGCTGGTAAAAATATAACTAGTAAAAACATCTGTTTAAAAGACTTTTTGACTATTATTGGTAACCATGTTGAAAATTTATTTTTAGTAGGTGTTTTAAATAGTAAAAATATTATTTGGGGTTGAAAGGTTACCAATATGACAGGCCGTATCATAGCAAATTTAATTGACAGTTTAAATTTAGCCTGTCTTAACGACGGTAGTGTTACTTATATACTCAAATTCCAGCTGTAGGGAAACAACAATGCATCGAGTCGAGTCTATCCATATTAAAAATAATGATATAAATATTTTTAATTTTTAAATAACCCTGCCGTCGCTGGTAAAAATATAACTAGTAAAAACATCTGTTTAAATGACTTTTTGACTATTATTGGTAACCATGTTGAAAATTTATTTTTAGTAGGTGTTTTAAATAGTAAAAATATTATTTGGGGTTGAAAGGTTACCAATATGACAGGCCGTATCATAGGAAATTACTTATGTTACTTATATATATCCTCACAAATCAAGACAAAATATAAATGTTTTATTTATTTAATCGGTATGCCGCTGGTTTCATTCAGAAATACAAAAAGCATGACAAAACTATCTTCGAAATATACTTGCACTAAAAGTTCATATTTTTGGGGCACATTTTTACTTTTTGTTACATATATTACTATATATATAATAATAATAATAATAAAATGGGTAAAAAAATAATATATGTAGAATCAGGTTCCCGGAAACAGAGAAACCAGTAATAATTAACACAGATGGGCACTTCAAAGTGGCCAAACAAAGACTATTATTGTTTAGGGTAATTTTTTTATTGATCGACGCACTCAACACATTTTATTTACGGTTATATGAGCAGCAAGGGATCTTTTTTATGCACCATCCCACAGACAGCGTAGCACATACCACGGCCTTTGATATACCAGTCGTGGTACACTGGCTGAAACGAGAAATAGCCCAATGGGCCCACCGACGGGGACCGATCCAATACCGACCGCGCATCGAGCGAGCGAGCGCTGTACCACTGGGCTATGTCCCGCCCCCTCTTATTATTCATATTATTATTATTATATGTGGGGGTTTTGTTGTTGTTTTGGGGTGGGGGGGGGGGGTGGGGATGGGGGAGAATATATGTTTTACTGTTTTCAAAATATATTAATATATATGTTTGAAACATAATTAAGACCATTGGTAAAATATTATTTCTATGTAGAAACGGGTTCTCAAAAACAGATACCCCCCCCCCCCCCCACACACACACACACACACAAAACACAAAAAAGCAAACAAAAAAACACAATTGATAATTCTTAAAACATTGTTGCTGAAAGAGCAATTACGAAATCTTCACAACTGACTCTACTACCAGGTGCTGTCTTATTGATTTTTTGACGAACGTCTACATCCCACAGAACATTTAGATGCATTACACGGGAAACTGTGAGTTATCTATTGATCGCTAGCTGGGAATGTACTATCGTCAGTTGGTGGACAAGTAGAGGACACAAACTCAGATTAAAAACTAAATAATTTGTTAGATAAGTATAATTATAAGTATAATAGAAGTATAACTAGTAACTGAAATAATAATATTTGTTTTACATAAATTATCGTTAACAAACACACACTACAAAAAGCACCTATAGTTTTAAAAAAATAACAATTCTACCTCAATATAGTACATCAACATCTACTAATCAGTTATGACGATTTCGTAACTGCTTTTCGGGGAACTACGTTTTAAAATTGTTTCCTGAGGTATCCTTTCCAAATGTGTTGGTTTTTTGTAGTTTTTTGGTGTTTTTTGTGGTGTTTTTTTTTGGAGGGTCTCTGTTTTTGTGAACCCCATTCTACAAATAATATTAATTGTATTAATTATATTTTAAACAAATATATTAATTTACTTGAAAATATTAAAACAAAATATCCCCCCCCCCCCCCCCAACATTTAAAAAAAAAAAATGTATGTATGTATACGTGAATATATGTATGTATTTATGTAGGTAGGTAGGTAGGTAGGTACGTACCTACCTACCTACCTACCTATCTATCTATCTATCTGTCTATGCATGGATGTGTGTATGTAGGTATGTATGTACGTGTAGGTATGTATGTATGTATGTATAGGGAATAACAGGTTACTGTCTTATGATATCGGCTTTATGCTGCGAAGGTTGAATGACGAATGCAGCGAGCCGATATCTTAAGACAATAACCAGTTATTTCTTTTATCCTGCAATCCTACAGGAATATTCGGAAAATCATTATTTGTTCTAGTTTTGTGAACGCAAATCGAGTATTGTCAGCCTAGTAAGGCTTTTGTCGTATGACCATACAAGATATACGACGTCATTTTTTTTGTAAGACGATAGCTACATTCTGTCACATTAAAAAGTGTTTCTAAACAAATATACAAGTTTTGTATTGTTATCGCAAAACTAAAAGCTATTTGTATTTACTGTACTTCAACAAATGACTTAAAGAGTATGTTTACTGAAAACTACTCTGAAATACTCGAGTCGATTCGGGCTTATGTCACGTGACCTATATTTTTGGTCACTGAGATTTATCTAGTCATTATATCTTTCCAATGTATACAGTGATTCCTGGATAAATTGTATATACACGGCGGTCATCACAAATGCCATTCTAATCGACAAACGTCACTGACGTCTGCAAGACACTGACTGGCAATAAGATATACAGTATACTTCAGGGCGACTGCTAATTTTCAACCCTGATATACGTGTTCCCAGTTATCACTAGAAAGGAAAAAACCCAAAAAACAAACAAACAATTAGTGTAAGTACCGATTGGCAGCATTTATAGGTAGTACTAAAACAAATAACATTCGGCTGGGTCAAAGTTCAAGGTGCACCTAACTTTTAATAAAGTAGTTAACAACACAAGTTCTGTAATTGGGCTAAAAATGTATGCAATCCTAAAATTTTGTGCGGAACTAGGGTAGTCATAGACGCTACCCGTTATTTCTGAAATGAACAGCTTGATCCCCATTTTTCTGATTTACTTTAAGGGTGAGGGGTGGCAGTATTTATAGCCGTGGTGTTTATGTCGATTGTTACGCCGCAGGTATGAGTTTTAGCCACATATGTTACTATGATATTATATGGGATTTGATTTAGTAGTATACACCCTATATTACTTTATGTATTCAAAATATTCGAAGTTGTCAACAACAAAATTACATTATGCTGTATTCTGAAGTAACATATGCAGATCATATTTGATGGCAGCGGTGTACACGTTTCTGATTTCGTGCATTTCGTCTAATGTCCTCGCAGGAGATCACACTGTGGAGATGCGTGACGCAGGTGACGACATCATATTGTACGCATTTCTCGTATAATTCATGTCATTTCTCTGTGGGATATAGACGCTCGCTAGAAAATCAATTGACAGAACGAAGAATTCGTAACAGCTTTTCGGGAATATATGTATGTAGATATATATATATGTATGTATGTAGATATGTAGGTATGTATGTATTTAAGAATGAATGAACGCACTGGCTCAGGAATTTTTTAAAAACTAAAAAATTGTTATTTTCTCATTTTGCCCCAGGGATTCGAAATTGATTTTAAATTGACCGTTGTGATATACAAAATATAACTGTTTTTCGGTCTTGTTTTAAATTTATTTGGCTAGTACTATGTTTTGTTTACAGCCGGATACGATGTATTTGTTTTTAAAAAATTGTTAGGAAAGGGATAACAACAAACCAACCACTGAAAAATGGATTGGCTTAGAGGCTTAAGCGGCGTGTAGTCGGGTGGAGACTAAGATATCTTTGAGACTTGGATTTTTTCTATATGCAATAACCGGACGTGCTGTAATAGGGTTTTTCATAACAGTTTGCAGATTTAAAAACTCCTCCTTCATAAGTTTACCAATATCAACGCTACGTCGACTGTAAATTATTGGAAAAATTATTTTATCTCTTTTTACAGCTTTACCAGATTCAACGTTGATTCCAAATGGCTGTTTTGTCTGTAATGTACGAATCCAGAAGGCCTCTCGTTCAAGTCTCAAGAGGTCTGTTTCGTCTTTTGAACCAAGTATCAGGGGTTGTTCAATTGGAATTATTTCAAAATTTTCATCTAACGAATGGTCAGGTAGATTGTGAAGTGATTGGCGACAGGGGTGTCAACTTCATGCCGAATATCATACTTGTGACAAACTGCTCTAATTCTCAGTTGGTTTTGCGTTTGTCCTACGTACTGTTTTTTACATAAATTACAGGTGATTAGATATACTACATTTTTCGAATCACAGTTCATGTCTGTCCGAATTTGATATTCAATTTTGGTCTGTTGACTTTTGAAAGTCGACTGCGTTTTAAGTAAGTTGTGAAGTCTACACCTGGTTTTGGCACAAGTAGTAGAGGAGCCAGTGCTTATTTGAGGTGATTGGTTATGCTGAAGTTTGTATGGTTTATAGTCTTCAGTTGCCCTAAAGGGATTTTCTAATTCTCGAACAGTTTCAGATTTAATTTTTCTTAAAAACCGTTTTGAATATCCCCTAGGTTTTAAAGCACTAAATAAAAGTGAACAAACCTCATTGAAATTCTGTTTGTTACTCGAATTTCTGTGAAATCTAATAATCTGAGATTTAACAATGCCTTTAAAGGTGTGGCATGGGTGAAAAGATCACACTGTGGAGATGCGTGACGCAGGTGACGACATCATATTGTACGCATTTCTCGTATAATTCATGTCATTTCTCTGTGGGATATAGACGCTCGCTAGAAAATCAATTGACAGAACGAAGAATTCGTAACAGCTTTTCGGGAATATATGTATGTAGATATATAGATATGTATGTATGTAGATATGTAGGTATGTATGTAGGTAGCTATGTATGTATGTATGTATGTATGTATTGATGTATGAATATCCATATATTGTACATATGTCGAGGTTGACTGTTACATACATATATATTAACGCGATGGCTCAGGTGATAATCAAATCCTTTCTGGCCTCACAAATTGCCCCATGCTGTTGCTGGGACTCGAACCTATGGCACCGAATCGCCCGTATGTATGTATGTATGTATGTATGTATGTATGTATGTATTGATGTATGAATATCTATATATTGTACGTATGTCGAGGTTGACTGTTACATACATAGATATTAACGAACTGGCTCAGGGGATAATTAAATCCTTGCTGGCCTCACAAATTGTCCCATGCCGTTGCTGGGACTCGAACCTATGGCACCGAATCTCCCGTGTGTATGTATGTATGTATGTATGTATGTATGTATGTATGTATGTATGTATGTATGCGTAGATATATTTTATGTATAAGTGTACTGAGAATGCATACATACATATATACATACATACATACATACATACATACATACATACATACATACATACATACATACATACATGCATACATACCTCAATAGTTCAGAAGGTATCGTGGCAAGTCTGCAATTTGCGGACTACTGGCTGCCATATGTTCGCGTCCCAACAACAGCATGGGACAATTTGTGAGGCCAGAAAAGGATTTGATTATACCCTGCGCCAGTGTGTATGTATGTAATCGTCAACACCGAGATACATGCAATTTATAGATATTCATAATACTAATAGAATCCATCACCGTTGCGAGGTATAGATAAGGCAATTCCAACCCGAAGGACAACTAGTTTTGTTTTACCAAAAAAAATTGTCTCGAGGGTTGGAATTGCCTTATCTATATCTCACAACGGTGATTGAATCTTCTTCTTGCCCGGGACGGGACGTAGCCCAGTGGTAAAGCGTTCGTTTGTATTTTGTAGTAGTAGATGATGTTACAATATGGTGAGGTGAGATCGGAGTTTATTAAAACTAGAGGTGTGCTTGTATTTTGTATTAGTATATGATGTTACAAGATGGTGAGGTGAGACCAGAGTTTATTAAAACTGTAGGTGTGTTTGCATCTTGTATTAGTAGATGAAGTTACAATATGGTGAGGTGAGATCGGAGTTTATTAAAACTGAAGGTGTGTTTGTATTTTGTATTTGCAAATGAAGTTGCAATATGGTGAGGTGAGATTGGAGTTTATTAAAACTGTAGGTGTGTTTGTATTTTGTATTAGTAGCTGACATTGCAATATGGTGAGGTGAGATTGGAGTTTATTAAAACTGTAGGTGTGTTTGCATCTTGTATTAGTAGATGAAGTTACAATATGGTGAGGTGAGATCGGAGTTTATTAAAACTGAAGGTGTGTTTGTATTTTGTATTTGCAAATGAAGTTGCAATATGGTGAGGTGAGATTGGAGTTTATTAAAACTGTAGGTGTGTTTGTATTTTGTATTAGTAGCTGACATTGCAATATGGTGAGGTGAGATTGGAGTTTATTAAAACTGTTGGTGTGTTTGTATTTTGTATTAGTAGATGAAGTTGCAATATGGTGGGGTGAGATTGGAGTTTATTAAAACTGTAGGTGTGTTTGTATTTTGCATTAGTAGATGATGTTACAATATGGTGATGTGAGGTTGGAGTTTATTAAAACTGTAGGTGTGTTTGTATTTTGTATTAGTAGATGAAGTTGCAATATGGTGGGGTGAGATTGGAGTTTATTAAAACTGTAGGTGTGTTTGTATCTTGTATTAGTAGATGAAGTTACAATATGGTGAGGTGAGATCGGAGTTTATTAAAACTGTAGGTGTGTTTGTATCCTGTATTAGTAGATGATGTTACAATATGGTGAGATGAGATTGGAGTTTACTAAAACTGTAGGTGTCTTTCTATCTTCCATTAGTAGATGATGTTACAATATGGTGGGGTGAGGTCGGAGTTTATTAAAACTGCAGGTTTGTTTGTATCTTGCAATATATTCAGGTAAGAGTTTTAGTTTATTAAAATTATAGGTGGGTTTTTTGTTGTTGTTGTTTTTTAACTTATTTATATAAGGCAATTTATATTTGAATTACTGTTAGTTCAATTACTACTGCATTATGTGTTTTGTTTTTTATTTAAAAATGTTTGTGTAAATTCCAAATTGGAGATCACATTGAGGAGTGTTTGACACCAATTGATATCTCGCGGTTTCTCGTGTAATGCATCTAAATGTTCTGTGGGATATGGGAGTTCGCTTGAAAAACAATCGACAGAACCTGGTAGTAGATGAAACCGGGTGCATTTTTTATGACAAAAGGACAACTCGGTGCAGTCTAGGATTCTTTTATTGGATCCCATAACCAACAGGATGTGAGGATCCTGGAGGTCATCACATCATCAAAAGGATTTCAAAAAGACCCGACTGTGGGTCAGGTCTTTAAGTAGATGCTGGTTGTGCTCTACATTACGGGATGATAACTGTTAACAAAATAAAGCCTTGTTAACTTAGGTACTAACTATTATAAAATACTCAAAAGTACATTACACATTCTTCAATAAATAAAATATATTAGTTATTTAATTATTATCATTATAAACATCCATTTTATACTTATCTTTGATAAATATATCAAGTTACATATAATTCAGTTATTAATAAAATCTTTACTTAAACCTATCATCATAAGAATGCACTAAACATTTAGCCATTAACTATATAGCTTGAGTAATGTTATATGTAACATAATCAAATTATTATTAGCTAATTAATTATCCTTTGATAATGAAACTAGTTAAACACACACTTTAAACATTAATTCATTTAAAATTAATAGTACATTACGGGATGCAATTACCATGGCTATGTGCTGTTAGTATTTGTGCTGAACGAAACTTGAAAACCTGGAGCTAAACAAAAAAACGTCTTTTCTGGTTTAAAACTGAATTGCCTCTGACCAGGTAAATTGAAAACCCCAGAAAAAATTACACTGGGCTTGTCATTGAATTGGTTACTGGCCAGGCCACAGAAAGTCAGTGAGTACTACCCAAGCTGACTCAGCCAAATACAGAGTGAAACAAAAGAATAGCCAACCAAGACAACTTAAACAGAAACATAATAAAGAATAAAATACATGAATATTGTTTTAAAATAATGCATGTTTGTCATATAATGTCTGTTGAAACACCCTGTTACACACTCCCCCTGCCAAATAAAATGATATCCTCATCATTTGCCAGTAGACATCAAAATGTCAAGCATAGTCATGCAAGCTTCCTTTGGCATGCGAAAGAAAAAATCGCCATCAGCCAAACTACGAAGGAAACTTGCTCTGTCTCTCCAACCAGATCCTGGAGTACTTGCTGTCTGGAGCATATCGTACTCCCCACTTCGGAATCTTGCTGGAGGATGTCTTTCCTTGCTGGATCGTCGCAATGGTGGATTATTTCCCGTTTCTTCAGTGCCTTGAAGATCATCTTGAGATTCTTGAGAAGAATCTTCAGAAACGACACCATCTTGCCAGCCATTGGATCCTTCAGATTCTGATGGAGAATCTTGAGCATGCTCATGCTCCAACTCCTGATCCAATGGCAAGGTCTCTTCATCTGCCGGTTCCTCTTCTGGTTCCTCAACTTGCACTCCCTCTCTGATCTCAATGTCAGATTGGGTGCTAACCCCCGAACCTGTGTCTACTCCGGTCTCCTGGGCAGCAATGTCAGGATCGCTGACTACCGGAGTTACCTGAACCGGGAGATCAACCACAAGCGCAGCAAAATCTTCTTCAGACAAATTATCCTCTTCAGATGGGGTTGCTCCATCATCTGAGTTTGCTGGTTGTGGTGTACTCTCTCGTATCTTTGGCCAACGGCGACGCAGCTTTGGTTTTCTCTTTGGTGTTTCAGGCAGTTGTCGTTTTGGCTGGTCCTTTTGAAAAGAGAAAGGATGTGAGGAAATAGGCAGGAGTATGTTGCGATGCAAAGTTCGACTCCTACCCTGACCACCCTCTCTCTTCAACACAAAAACTGGGATATCTGGATTTGGTTGACTCTGTACAATGTACACATCTTCCTCCCATTTATCCGCCAGTTTGTGTTTCCCATCAAAAGCCAACTGTCTGACAAGAACTCTGTCTCCAATCTGGACTGTTGCTCCTCTGGTCTTGATATCAAAGTTCTTCTTTTGGTGCCTTTGACTTTTCTATATCTTCTCAGATGTCAACTTGTAAGAATCTGTCAACTTGTAAGAATCTTCCAACTGTTGTCTAAGTCCAGAAATATAACTGGTCAGATTCTTCTTGTCCTGCTGGCAATCTGTACCCAGGGCCACATACACTGGCAGTCTTGGATGTCGTCCAAACATCAAGAAGAATGGAGAATGTCCCGTTGATTCATGCCTTGTACTGTTAGAGGCGTGGACAAGCGGTGAAATGTGGTTCTTCCAGTCTTTCTTTTTATCTGGATCCAGTGTACCTAGCATACTGAGCAGAGTTCGATTGAACCGTTCAGTCATGCCATTTCCCATAGGGTGGTATGGTGTCGTCCTGGACTTCGTTATGCCCGCTACTGAACACAGTTGTTTGATAAGTTGGCTCTCAAAATTTGCTCCCTGATCAGAATGGAGTCGAAGTGGAAATCCATAATGAATAAAGAAGTTATTGAAGAGAGCTTCTGCTTTTGTTCTTGCAGTCTGGTTCCTAGTTGGAATAGCCTGGGCATAACGGGTGAAATGATCTGTTATCACCAAGATGTTCTGGAATCCTCCTTTTGATGTCTCCAAGGTCAGGTAATCTATACACACCAACTCCATTGGTTGACTAGTTGAAATGTTAACCAATGGTCCACGGATGTTGGTATCAGATTTCTGCCTTAGACATCTTCCACACCCCTTTATCCAATCTTCAACTGCTTTGGACATTCCGGGGAAGTAAAACCTTTCCTGTAAAAGTGACAATGTCCTGTCTCGTCCCTGATGTCCTGCATCATTACGAAGACCTTGTAGAGCAGTCTTTCTATATTCTGTCAGAAGAACAAGCTGTTTCCTCTGCTCCCCGTTGACCAATGTCCTGCGATACAGAACTCCTCTTTCCAACAACAAATGATCAACTTCTCTAAACAGTGTTGACGACTCTGCTGAGACAAGAACTCTATCCTTGGAAGCTCTTGTGAACAGGCCAATGATAGGATCCCTCATCTGTGCTGATCTCCAATCTCTGAATGACATGCTGTTAATATTAATTTCATCAACATCATCCAGAGGCTGTGTTGACAAGCAGTGTGTTTCCAAATACTTGGGAATCTGACAAACAGAACAAACAGACTTAACTGAAGCATTAGAAATGCTGCCAATTCCAGGAAGTCTTGACAGGGCATCTGCATCCAAGTTCAGCTTACCTGGCCTGTACTGAATGTCGAAGTCGTATGAAGCGAGCGCTGCCAACCAACGATGTCCCGTCGCATCTAACTTGGCTGTTGTTAGGACATACGTCGACGGGTTGTTGTCTGTTGTCTGTTTCCATAAAGGTAGTCATGGAACTTTTCTGTGACAGCCCATTTTAACGCCAGAAACTCCATCTTGTGAACCGGGTAATTCCTTTCTGCCTTGTTCACTCCATGGCTGGCATATGCGATGACCTGTTTCCTCCCATCATGGTCTTGGTATAAAACAGCGCCAAGTCATTCACGGCTTGCATCTGTGTGGAGTTCGAATGGAAGGTTATAGTTGGCATAACCCAACACAGTTGGAGTTGAAAGGGCTGTTTTCAACTGGTCGAAAGCTGTTTGTTGCTCTGAACCTCAAAACCACGATGAAGGAATACTTTGCTTCTTCTTCCTCTTGCTCTTAGTTGAAGTTGATGGAAGCAGGTCCGTTAAAGGTCGGGCAATCCGAGAGAAATTCTTGACATTCTTCCTGTAATATCGAGCAAATCCGAGAAATTGTCGAACTTGCTCAGGAGTTGTCAATGTTGACCAGTTTACGATCTTGGAAATCTTCTCCGGATCTGGTTTAATGCCCTCTGCCGAAACAATATGTCCAACATGTTTCACTTCACTTTGAAAAAACTTGCATTTCTTTGGAGAAAGCTTCAATCCATTCTCACGAAGTTTCTTGAATACAAGTTCCATCCTTTCCAAGTGTTGCTAAAACTTTTCAGAGAAAATAATGAGATCGTCAGTGTAAATCATACAGATGTTCAAGTGAAGTTCACCCAGACAATCTTCCATCAGGCGTTGGTAAGTCGCTGATGAATTAGTGAGACCAAAACCCATCCTGTTGTATTCGTAGAATCCCAGAGGTCCAACTGTAAAGGCGGTTCTGGGCTTGTGTTCCTCTGTAATCTCCACCTGATGATAGCCACTCTTCATATCTAGTACACTGAAGATTGTGTTACCAGCTAAACAGTCAGAGATTTCTTCAATGCGAGGAAGTGCATAAGAATCTTTGACATCCTTGCATTTAGAAGTCGATAATCAATACACATGCACAAAGAATTATTAGGCTTCCTGGCAATGACCACAGGAGAGGCCCAGGGACTATACGATCTCCTGATGACACCACTAGCAAGTAACTGATGAAGATGCTGCTTGACCTCATCAAACATAGAAGGTGGAATCCGTCTGTGGCGCATCTTGAAAGGGACTTCATCAAACAAGTCGATGCGGTGCTTCACTCTGGAGCAGAATCCAATATCCAGGTCACCTTTGGAAAAGATGTCCTGATACTGAAGAATTAAACCAACACCCTGTTTCAATTACTCTTCACTGATAGCATCTGAAGACAAAGTCATCTTTTCCAAAATTGATTGCTCATCTTCTGTAATGTGAAATGGACAATCTTCTATCTTGATTGGTTGAAGTTCACAAAGAATACTTTTCGGCGGAACAACAACTGTCTGTGTGGTAATGTTGGAAACAGGAACATCTACCATGTAGTCGCTCTGAAAACTGTAAGCAAAGATAGCAGGTGAAACCTCCAATTCAGAAATAACTGAATTCTGCGAAGGATGAAGTGCAGCACAAACATTTCTGTAAGGCACCTTTCTGTCGACATAACCTCTCAAGGTTACAGTCCGGTTTGGAGGAATGATAATGTTGTTAGTTGCACCACTTCGTACAATTCCCAATCTAAAATTGTTGCAAGTCAACTCCTTTTCTTGCAAAACAATTGCCCTGAAAGCCAAATAAAAAGGAGTTTGAAGTTTGGCACATTGAAGAAAGCGAGTTCCATACTCCTGGCGGCATTCTTCAAGAGCTGGCGTCAAGACATTAGTACCAATTAGAATTGGCACATCACTGTTATACTTGCTATCCGGAACAACCAGCAACAATGAATGCTGTGGAGATTCCGAAAGCAGGCCTCGAAAAACTAGAGTTGCTTCCACATATCCTCGATACGGTAAACTCTCTCCATCTGCACATTCAATATCCAGCAAAGTATCCAAAGGATGGACCATCAAGTTAGAAAGAAACTCGTTGCAGAATCTCTCACTGACAGTAGAAACTGTCGATCCAGTATCCAGAAGACCTATGCAAATATGACCATCAATACTGATAGTCACCTCACTAGCATCACCCACTAGACCATCAGGTAAACCACGACGTCTAACAGATGTACTATTACAAACAGAAAAGGTAAAGTTGTCTTCCTGTTGGTATCTTCTGGAGTGGTCCAACCGTACTCTGCATCCTCTTTGGATATGACCATACTGTAGGCATCTATAGCACTGTGGTCCTTGATCTTGTGACTGAAAACAAAACTGATCTGAACTGGGAACTGGGTTGGGCGATGGTGACGTCAAAGGCATAAACTCATTCTCTGCATCATCTAACTGTTGCTCAAAACGATCCAACTTGGAAGAAAGTTGGAATACCATCTCCTTCAACTCTCTGATCCTCTCTGGACTACAGTCTTCCATGATAATTGTCCAATCAGAGTACAAAACTACTACATATAACCATCAAAGAGATTATACTGAATGACCATCAGCAGAATCCACCATATCTAATTCTAAGACAAAGGGCAACCAACAAAGGAAAAAACAATAATTACTAAATAAAATCAATTCACTGCACTAAGAGGCAAAACATACAGTGAATAACCAAATATCTGTGACCTCCTTGAAGAGTTACAAACTCTTTTTAAAAAATCACAGCACCAATCAAAACTTCACAAGCTTGATAGATAACAGGCTAAAATAGTTTACTGTTATTCTTGTGCATGGGCTGAGGCCAAGGTCAAATGTAATTTGACCTCGACACAACTGTGTATATTCCTACCCAATGATTGTGTGGTATGTGTGTATGTCAATACATGATAAAATAAAACTAAACAAAATCAAAACCCTAGAAAGATGGAAGGTTTGAAGGCTTACATAAATAAGTAAGCTAAATAGAAAATAAGACAAGAACAAAGAATCAAAATAAAGAAATATCAGCCAACCATGAAAACCAAACTGTCCTGTAATAAAAACTAAGTGCAAGTGTACTACATGTTAGTAATGTGCACTTATAAATTATATACTCTTCAAAAGAAGAAACGCAAAACCACATTGTCGTAACATTTGGAGAATTGATTTAATTATTGAATGGTGAGTCCGATAATTACCAAATGTTGCAGGATTGTTCACAATTCACTCTAGTCCATTGTGAGTAAGTGATAGGACACACCACCAAGGTCAAGGTCATCTGGAGTCAATACCGGGTGTGGCCTCCGCGTGTGTTGACAACTGCCTGGCACCGCCTGCCCATTGAAGCAACCAGAGTACGGATGACGTCCCGGGGGATGGTGGCCCACTCGGCCTGCAAGCCTGCTGCCAGCTCGGGCAGGGTCTGGGGCTGTGGTTGTCGCTGTCGGAGGCGTCGGTCCAACTCGTCCCATAGATGCTCAATTGGGTTCAAATCCGGTGATATCGATGGCCAAGGAAGGACATTAATGTTGTTGTTCTGTAGGAAAGCCGTTGTGAGACGTGCTGTGTGAGGCCTGGCGTTGTCATGTTGGAACACTGCGTTGGCGTTGGCCATAACTGGAACGATGTGTGGCCGGAGGATCTGGTCAATGTAGCCCTGTGCATTCAGGTTGCCCTGCACGTGGACCAGGTCAGTTCTGCCAGTGTGTGAGATGGCTGCCCACACCATGACACTACCCCCGCCGAATCTGTCCACTTCCTGCACGCAGTTTGCCGCATAACGTTCACCACGACGCCTATACACGCGACGCCTATACACGCGACATCTTCCATCATGACGTCGGAGCAGAAATCGGGACTCGTCACTGAACCACACCTGTCTCCATCGCAGTTGAGGCCATTGTCGATGAATCTGGCACCACTGCAGTCGGAGTCGACGGTGTTGTGGTGTTAAGATGACACCTCGAACTGGACGTCTGGCACGAATTCCTACCTCACGTAGGCGGTTCCGTACGGTCTGGTCGGATATTCTGCGCAAACCTGGTATTGCTACGGCTGTGGAGGCGGCAGTAGTCAATCGTTCCCGAAGGTGGCGTACCCGGATGTAGCGGTCCTGCCCGGGGGTAGTGACCCGTGGTCGACCGGATCTAGGGAGGTCACGTGTTGATCCATGTTGCTGGTAACGGTCCCACAGTCTGGAGATGGTGCTTGGGGACACATGGAATGCCCTGGCAACGGCCGTTCTGGATTCGCCTGCGTCTAGTCGGCCGATGGCATTGTTTCTCTGCGGTTCACTGAGACGTGGCATGTCCTGGATTGTCAACTGTCGGCCAGATACAGAGGCCAGGCAAGCGAACACCCTGCACTTTTATACTGTCGGTGTTCATGTTGCACGTGCAGACAACGCACGTGCAGTGGTGACATGGTTTGCACGTGGCTGCGTTTTTGCGAATATTCACATTTTGGAACTTTATTGTACAGTAGCTGCGTTTTATCGAATGTAACCGTGGGAATGTGTTTGGGACATGCAATGACCTTATATTCACAAAGCATGAACCGGTAGGAAACATAAAACGGAGTTATAACCCATTTGTACCCTTTTGCGTTTCTTTTTTTGAAGAGTATATATTCACAGAAATCAATTACAACTAAGACCTTTCTTTAATACTACCAAAGTTTTAACTAATTTTTATATAATTAGCTATTTAAATTGATATACACCTATTTAGTTTATTTTCAACTAATAAAATATTTTGTAAACAATTATCAAATTTAAATATCTGATTTAATTTCAATAACACCAGAACTGATTAGTTAAATCATATTTAAAATTTTTAGAACTAGTTAGAACTAATCTTAAATTTATAATGTTCACTAAAATATTAGCTAAACTAGGTTTTAATAGTCTAACTAACTATTGCTAAATTAAATATAATGTTTGGGAAACTGAGTTGGTACCGGTACCTCTATGTACAACAAACTATAAAGTCAAGTAACAACAACCAGCATCATGACATAATTCAGTACTCAAACACAAATATATATGATGTAAATCAATAAAACATGATCATCCAAGAAAACATTTTGAGGAACAAAGGCACACAAAGCACAAATAATACACTTAAGTATACGTAATGTGTACCAAGATGCATACAATCATGAAACGGGTAAGCCAATCAAATAATGATGAATGCTTATATATTATTAAAAGATGGCTTTGTTCTGCTAGTTAAGTGACTATGACTATATTCAAAAAAATTCATATTCACTTAACATACATCAGGGTTCTCCCTGGCAAATGTAACCAGTCTAAAACAAATGATCAAAATATTGCAATTAATATTTCCAATGTCTAAACTTTAGCCTGCGATTAACAGAGTGATCCAAATTGAATACACTATTTATAAAGCACTGACTAAAATTATACAAATTATTAAACATATTTCAAGTTAAAGAAAATTTAATTAAAGTCAACAAATTGCTGAATGTATACACCGTCAATGAAAACGGTAAGTATGGCTATGCCTTAAGCAATAATATTCCTTTAAGAATTATAATGATCTATGAAGACAAACACATCATTCAAGGGGAATTTTTTTTTTTTAATTGAATTTGAAAATTTAAAAAAATTAAATTCACTCAAATTAAAAAAAATAATAATTAAAAAAATTAACTTTAAAATAATTCTAAATTTAAATTAAATTATTTCAATTTTTTTATTTTTTTTACATTAAATAGTACATAAGCACAAAAAATTATGGAAATCAATCACATAATTTAATAATCTTGATATTCAACAATCTAATAAATAATCACTGCATAATAAAATAAATTAAACAAACTATCAATAAATTAAACTATCAAGATATCAATTACTACTAAATTACTTAGTCTAATTACTTATTGTAAAAAAAAAAATTGAACAAGATTAATAAATAAAGAAAGAAAAAACAAAGTCAAATAGTCAAATGAGAAAGAAAAAAAAGAAAAAAAAAGAAAAAAATCAGTTACTAATTTATGAAAACATTCTCAAAACAGTTAATTTCATTACTTGTTCAAGATAAATGAGAAATAAATAAAGAAATTAATAAAATGAATAAAGAAAGTAACAAATAAATGAAATAAATATAATACTCACAGTTTAAGTTTTAAGAATATCACATTATTTAAACACAAACACACACAATCAATAAATCATTGCCACGTCCAATGTTCACACATAAAGTTAGAAATAAACACAAGTGTTTCACAGGTCCGGATAACACATAGTTCAAACGTCAAAGTTTCCAAAGTTCACGATATAATGTCACGAGAGGTCACATGTTGAAGGTCAAAGTTCACAATCGAATGTCATAAGCACAATACACAAAGTCACAGCAGAGAAAGTCACATCTTAAAAACACAAAGTCAGAGAGCACAAAACGAACGTCCAATGAGGGTCCCTACGTCGACTCCAATGAGGGTCCCTACGTCGACTCCAATGAGGGTCCCTACGTCGACTCCAATGAGGGTCCCTACGTCGACTCCAATGAGGGTCCCTACGTCGACTCCAATGAAACTGGGTGCATTTTGTATGACAAAAGGACAACTCGGTGCAGTCTAGGATTCTTTTATTGGATCCCCTAACCAACAGGATGTGAGGATCCTGGAGGTCATCACATCATCAACATCATCAAAAGGATTTCAAAAAGACCCGACTGTGGGTCAGGTCTTTAAGTAGATGCTGGTTGTGCTCTACATTACGGCATGATAACTGTTAACAAAATAAAGCCTTGTTAACTTTTTGTGGGGGTTTTATTTTATTTTTTAACTCTTATTTATATAAGGCAATTTATATTTGAATTACTGTTAGTTCAGTTACTAGTGCATTATATTTATCTAAGAGATAATTTAGTTCCTAAATGATGTAGGCAAGTTATCATTCTATAGGCTCACTAAATCTGAGTTTGCACTTGTCCACCAACTGCCGCAGCAGACTGGGAGTTTTTTTTAGTTTTTATTAACTAAATTTTGTGTAAATTACTAGCTGGAGATCACATTGAGGAGTGTTTGGCACCAATTGATAACTCGCGGTTTCTCGTGTAATGCATCTAAATTTGCTGTGGGATATGGGAGTTCCCTAGAAAATCGATAGACAGAACCTGGTAGTAGAGTCAGTTATCAATATTTCGTAACAGCTTTTTCGAGAACTATGTTTTAAAATTTACGTCCTGGGGCGTCCCTTCCAAATATGTGGACGTGGACAACAGCTTATATTATTTTATTTTATATTTATATTTATATTTATATTATTATTTAATTTAATTTATTTATTTACTTTTTTGTTTTTTTGTTTTTTTTCTCTTTTTTTCGGGGGGGGGGGGGGGAGGGGGGGGATCTGTTTTTCCGGGAACCCGATTCTACATAGAAACCAATTTTATTAATTATATATTTGAAAAGAGGGAGTAAACAAAAATTTATATACGGCAAATATCACATTTTTAGTTGAATTATTATTATTATTATTATTATTATTATTACTATTATTATTATTATTTTATTTTATTTTATTTTATTTTATTTTATTTTATTTATTTACTTTTTGTTTGTTCTTTTTTTTCTCTATTTTTCGGGGAGGGGGAGTGGGGGGTGGGGGGATCTGTTTTTCCGGGAACCCGATTCTACATAGAAACCAATTTTATTAATTATATATTTGAAAAGAGGGAGTATATACGGCAAATATCACATTTTTAGTTGAATTATTATTATTATTATTATTATTATTATTATTATTATAACTAGTGCATTGTACTTATCTAAAAGATAATTTATTTTTTAAATCATGTAGGCACGTTATATTTCTGCCATTGTATTGCTTTCTAAACATTTCGATTTTGTTTTCCCTCCATTTCCCATAGCCATCTAATGTAACCGGCGGCAAGCATATGCAAGAATGGCGTACAAAAATAGGAGTACACTTCCTTCCACGTGTACCCGAGTCGTGGAGATCCTACTGCACTTGTACACCAACTGCCGCAGTACACTTCCTTCCACGTGTACCCGAGTCGTGGAGATCCCACTGCACTTGTACACCAACTGCCGCAGTACACTTCCTTCCACGTGTACCCGAGTCGTGGAGACCCTACTGCACTTGTACACCAACTGCCGCAGTACACTTCCTTCCACGTGTACCTGAGTCGTGGAGATCCCACTGCACTTGTACACCAACTGCTGCAGTACACTTCCTTCCACGTGTACCTGAGTCGTGGAGACCCTACTGCACTTGTACACCAACTGCCGCACCACACTGGACGACTTTTTATTTTTATTTAGTAAATTGTATCTCAATTGTATGTCAATTCCAAGCTGGAGATCACACTGACGTGTGTTTCGCACAGTTGGCGGACACAGATAGCTCGCGGTGTCTCCTGTAATGCAGCTAAAGTCTCTCTAGTACATAGAGGTGCCTTAGAAAAACAATTAACTGAATCTGATACTAGAGTCTGTCATGACGGATTCATGACGCCTTTTCGGGGAACCAAGTTTTAAAATGGCTTCTACGTGTTCCTTCCACATATTTTTATATTAAGGAGGGGCAACCCATATTGGGGCAGGGGTGTGTGCAATCCACACTATGTACGTAGGTAGGTACGTACGTATGTAGGTACGTATGTATGTATGTATATATGTTTTTATCACTGTATATAATTTAATACAGTTTAATAAACAAGTTTGATTTGGTGATGGGGGAACATGGCTCCCGGTCCCTCCCCTGGCTACGACACTGTCCTTCCAAATTCGTGGACGTGGCCAACAGATCGCATTTGCTTTGCAGAGTTGGCGGTTTCTCATGCAATGCATCTAAATGTTCTGTGGGATATGGAAGTTCGCTAGAAAATCAATAGACAGAACCTGGTAATATACTCCACGACTTTAAAGACGCAACATTTTTACAACGTTATTTTGTATTATTCATCCACGTTTTATAGATGCTGTTTTGCACAAGTACGTTGTACAAATTGTCTGTAAAACTGTTGATGAATGTTTACTTTAAGTGAATGAATGCATAAATGTTTAACGACGCCCCATCAAGAAAAATACATCTGCTACCAATTGCACAGTATGCTGTTAGTCATCATAAGGGCCATGCAATTGAATCGTGCATAGATTTTTGTTAACATTTCTTATATTTTAATATTTATTATAGTGCCACACCAACAAACCATCACATGTTTGTCAAATGTTTAGAAATAAAACGTCTAGACTTACTAAAATAAAGGGAATCAGACGTTTGCGATGTTACGTGCTATGGTATCCATGCATTAGGTAGCTAGACACTTCCGGCGCCACCCATAAACTGTTTTGAGACGTGTGAATGGCATATAACAGACAGGGTTAATCAGAGACTGCCCTAGACCATGCCAGCCAATGATAACAATTCAATGACAGGGCAATTTTCATGAAAACGCGGCACCAGCGAACTCGTTTCTTTAGTTCAGCTTCTAATGCCAGCAAGTAATAGGACTTCATGGGTAAGCTCTTACAAGCGCCAGACAATAACACGTTTTCACTGTCCATATCTTCACCGTGTACTTGAGGCAATTGTCCTGCTTTCAGATGTCCAATTCACTTGGATACTATACGGCGTCGCCTGATGGAGAGATCGATCTACGCGAGCTGACCCTATAGATAACCTATCCTTACTCCTAGACATCGAACATAACGCGTACAGTGGACCATGAGGCATGTTCGATGGATAACGAACCAATTGGCCAACGTTCTATATTCTGATGAATCAAAATTTAATTTGAGTATGACTGATGAGAATTTTAACATCGGCTTACACTATATTGAGACTTTTATCAATCTCTTTCACTGCATTAAAACGTTTTAAAAATCGGTTTGCACTATGTTCACTTTTTTAAAGATTGGTTTGCACTATATTGAGACTTTTATCAATCTCTTTCACTGCATTAAAACGTTTTAAAAATCGGTTTGCACTATGTTCACTTTTTTAAAGATTGGTTTGCACTATATTGATACTTTTTAACAAAGGTTTGTGCTATACTGAGATTATGTACAATTGGTTCGAACAAAATCCAAACAGGAAATATAATTGATTTCAATCTATGAATTAAATTAAATTTGAAATGTCTGATATAATGAGTGTTGCGTTTTAAAAGTGGTTCAGTATAATTTGCAGTCATAGGATATTTGAAATATCTATATTATATGGCGTGAATTTCACAATATTCATAGCAAGTATGAAATGTCAGTATCGGTACCATTTCGAGAGGAACGGTGTAAACAGTAACAGGATAATGTTAAACAATTTTGTCAATTATATACACAAATTCAAAATCAAATGTCGAAATGTCTTGTTAGTACATGGTGTACTCTTTAAACAATTATTTCCTTAAATGTTTCAAAACTTTTATTTTTATTTTTTTATTATTATTTATTATTATTATTATTATTATTATTATTATTATTATATTAACAGAGGAATTTGAAATAACTGTTTAATTATGTGCTCACAGTCAAGGTCAAATATATTTGATACATACAGCAATGTAGTGTTCGTAGACAAAATAATTTCCTTAAATAATTTAACATTTTATTTCTCACTTGAGCATATCCAAAAACCCTAAGAGTAAGGACACCCAAGTTGTGTATGCAAAGAAATCCTCTTAGTTACCACATCCAAACGAATTGAAGTGGGAGATCCCTTGAAGGAGGTACACCAAGAGCAGGTTGGAGGGATATCAAGTATGCAACATTTAGTATGCTGGTAGCAATATGGACATACATGTAAGAGATGCACACATTCTTAAACTGTAATTATCAGAAATACATTTTCGCGGAAAATAAGTTAAATAATAACAGATTTTAAATTAAAATAAATCGCGTTTATCTTTTGACGGTTGTATGACATTTACAACAGACGTGTTAATTGTGGTTCAGAGGTGGCTGCTGTAATGTCATGCAGACAGCGTGTAAGTTTCTCGAGGGTAGAAAGCTTCTTGCAGGTGCTACACATACATGATGAGAGCACATGTACTGTTTCGTCATACAGCTATGTCGATAGAGTTCGTTGTGACCGACGGCTCCAGGTGTGAGACCGCGACACGTGGCTCACAAGTTCGAACATGTAAATGAATCAGGCGGAGTGTTCAGAATATTCTACCAGATTGAATAATGCAACTGTAAATGCTTTGTTTATGATCAATTATGGACCGACATTGAGGGCAGTATCATGGACTAAAACATTATACTGACGTCGGCCATTGGCCTAGGCCAATATAAATTTATTCGGTCCATAAAACATCATATTGCCCGAAATTGGTCAATAATTGTTTTATTACATAATAACATCAATAAGACTAGTTCATTACTGTTTTGTTTCTCAGACGAAAAATACGCCAATGCTTATAATTTCCCGCAGTGCGTTATAACTGATGAGATTTAATGACGCCAGGTAATCTTATAAATAATTAAATAAATAAATAAATAAGAAAATAAAAACAAATTCTGATAAATTTGAACATACATTTATATTTCATTTGTAGGGGCGGGACATAGCCCAGTGGTAAAGCGTTCACATGATGCGCGGTCGGTCTAGGATTCATCCCCATCGGTGGGCCCACTGGGCTACTTTTTGTTCCAGCCAGTGCACCACGACTGGCATATTAAAGGCCGTGGTATGTGATACCCTGTCTATGGGGTGGTGCATATAAAATAGTCCTTGCTTCTAATGGAATATATATATATATATATATATATATATATATATATATATATTAAAATGAAATGGGAACGGTAATTACCTCATCCCAACATTCTTTAATTCATTCATTTCAACTGATGTTCATGCTTATATCCAATTAAGTTTCAAGCACGCTGTCCTGGGCACCCACCTCAGCTATCTAGGTTGTTTGTCCAAGAGAGTGTGCTAGTTGTTAGAAAGCTTCTTGCAGGTGCTACACAGACATGATGAGAGCACATGTACTGTTTCGTCATACAGCTATGTCGATAGAGTTCGTTGTGACCGACGGCTCCAGGTGTGAGACCGCGACACATGGCTAACAACTTCGAACATGTAAATGAATCAGGCGGAAGTGTTCAGAATATTCTACCAAATTTAATAATGCAACTGTCAATGCTTTGTTTGTGATCAGTTATTGACCGTCATTGAGGGCAGCATCAGGTTTTATTGACTAACAAATTATACTGACGTCGGCCGTTGGCTAGGCCAATATAAATGTATTCGGTTCAAAAAACGTCATATTGCCCGAAATTGGTCAATAATTGTTTTATTACATAATAACATCAATAAGACTTGTTCATTACTATTTTGTTTCTCAGAAGAAAAACACGACAGTGCTTATAATTTCCCCGCAGTGCGTTCTAACATATGATATTTAATGACGCCAGATAATCTTATAAATACATAAATAACAAAATAAAAACACATTCTGATAAATTGATGATAAAACAGCATCAATTGTGGAACTTCGGTCTCACCAGATACCTATTAAAATAAAAGCTGACCTTATCTTACATGACGATGGCATTGGCAAATACACATTTCAGAATGAAGTGAAAATTAACATGTTATTTTTAATATATACGTTTATATGTCTCTCCCTGTCTATGGGGTCCCTGCATATCTCTAGTCCTTGCTTCTAATCTCTCTCTCTATCTCTATCTCTCTCTCTCTCTCTCGGTAATTACCTCATCCTCTCATTCTCTCTCTCTCTCTCTCTCTCTGATCTCTGGAGCGGGACGTAGCCCAGTGGTAAAGCACTCGCTTGATCTGGGATCGATCCCCGTCGGTGTGCCCATTGGGCTATTTCTCGTTCCAGCCAGTGCACCACGACTGGTATATCAAAAGCCGTGGTATGTACTACCCTGTCTGTGGGATGGTGTATATAAAATATCCCTTGCTGCTTCCTTTCTCAATATATGTGTGGACCGTGAGCATATGTCTGACGCCATATAACCGTAAATACAATATGTTAAGTGCGTTGTTAAATAAAACCTCTCTCTCCACCCCATCCCTCCCTCTCTCTCTCTCTCTCTCTCTCTCTCTCTCTCTCTCTCTCTCTCTCTCTCTCTCTCTCTCTCTCTCTCTCTCTGTATATATGTTTACACACACACACACACACACACACAAATACATACACACATGCATACACAGATACATACACACACACATACATGCAGACACACATGTACATACATGCATACATGCATACATACATACACACATACGTACACATATACATGTACTAGTAAACCTTGCTAAACCTTTAATATTCATAATAAAACCAACAATTATTTTAACATGTTTGGCGTAGGAGGGGCTGAGGATGGGAGGAACTCTTGTCCTTGAAGGTACATGCAGATAACACACTAATATCCAAACTGAATAAGCTTTGCATAACAAATGTTTCTTCGTCTGTCAAATCTGAATCCATGGTTAAAGTATGACAAGCAGTAAGGGGGGTGTCCAAATAACTCAATTCCTGAAATATAATGCAGACGATGCCCGCTAACACCGAACCCCATTGTTTTGCAGGGAATGGAGAGTTACGAGGATATTTCCCTTAATAAAATACACCACTAAAATGACGTTATGTCAATATATGTAAGTATGGAGTTTAACACTAGTGATTTGGGTGAGTTGATTAAGTAGGTTTTGTATGTAGACAGCCTCATCCGTCCTCCTCATTTTTATGGTAACATTAGCATGGACTGTTCGTGTGTAATGTACCTGTCACACGGATAGGTTACGTCTCCATTATTTAAGACACATGCAATCACGTGCATGGGTCAAATCAAGACACGTGCAAAGAAAACGCGATTTTGTTGATATATGTCTTTGTGGCGGTATGGCTGACGACGAGTCCACAAGTTATGACAACAGTTTATTTGTCAAATTTATTTTAACTGAATCTGCATACAGAGACTGTACGTCCAACTGATACCATTGACGATACTGTCAGGGTTCTCAGTTAACATGAAAGCTATGGTCGCCAGCAGAAACATTTGAAGAAAATTCTTACTGGCCCTTCTCAAATCCAACTAGCCCTCCAATTATCACATTCAAATTTAACTGCCACATTCAAAACTAAAATGTTCTTTGTTGAATAATAACCATGTGATATCGTATATAGTCCGTTTGCTTCAAAAGGAAACCGATGAATTGGCATATAATGGCATTATGAATAAAGTTAAAATGCATATAAAAACATGTTATTGAGTTTTAAACCCATAGTAACAACTCAAGTAACACTTTTTGAAAAAAGAAATCCAGTATAAATAAAATACAAAAATGTCTCACAAATTACCATTAAATTGTACCAGAGCCGATTTATGGATCATCGAGGACAAATAACAGAGGGTCCCCCTAACCAGGATATATATCTTGCAACTCCCTCGGAGAGAGGGCACAAATAACAGAGGGTCCCCCTAACCAGGATATATATCTTGCAACCCCCTCGGAGAGAGGGCACAAATATCAGCGGCCCCCCCTAACCAGGATATATATCTTGCAACTCCCTCGGGGAGAGGACACAAATAACAGAGGGTCCCCCTAACCAGGATATATCTTGCAACCCCCTCGGAGAGAGGACACAAATATCAGCGGGTCCCTCTAGCCAGAATATATATCTTGCAACTCCCTCGGAGAGAGGGCACAAATAACAGAGGGTCCCCCTAACCAGGATATATATCTTGCAACTCCCTCGGGGAGAGGGCACAAATATCAGCGGGTCCCTCTAGCCAGAATATATATCTTGCAACCCCCTCAGGGAGAGGGCCAAAATTACATGAGGAAAATAAAGGTACACATCATCGCGGGGCCCCTTGAAGTGCGAGGCCCGTAGCACGTGCTACATATGCTACTATGATAAATTGGCTGTGAGTCATACATATTTAAAAAAAAATTAATACAGAGGTGAAGACTAAATGCTAGGTATGCATCTTGATTTGCATTGTCTCTGAAGTAAAAAAAACAACAACACCCAAATAATGCAGTACAAAGAGAATAAAGGTAGAACTGCACGTGCTTTAATATATAAACTAGTCTGGCGTGCCAGTCCTCTTTGTGGCGATGCAAGAGGGATGAAATAAACTTTGTGGAGATGACAGAGGGGGTAACATATCCAGGAAAGGATTTCTTCGGGAGTGACACACGTGTGCGTTTAATTTTAATAGTTTACTAAACCTACTGTTACTAATAAAATAAATATCGAGAGAAAAATAAATCTGTGACAAAAAAGACAACAACCCAAAACAAAACATTTTACCAAAATATACGATGTATCATATTACAAAGCAACAAAACGTATTTATTGTTTATTACAGTAATATTTGGACGGTTATATCATCATGTAAGTATTCGTGTCACTTTAGATCTGATCTGTTCTTATTTCATGTAAATCGCTTAAACTTAAAACAACAACGACAACAAATTCGATGGTCGCACAAAGGACTACCTTTGTAAAATTCTTACTCGCCCTCAGCGACCGGGCGACTGCTAATTTTTAACCATGTACTGTATACTGAAGTTGTTACATGATGACGATACATTAGTGAAATGCTGAGATGATAATGGTGGAAGTTGTATAATAATAATATTGCGTTTGGAATCTTTGAATGACGAATAAGCGCCGTCCCATGACGAACTGATTGCATTCTGTGAATCAGCAGAAATGTTGCAAATGCAACAACGTCGAAAAATGTGTGTGTGTGGTTTCTGTGAGCCTGTTCAGGATAACAAGATGCAGAACGAAAATTAAGTTATAAAGTAATTTATAGTTTTATAATTTGGTTAGAAACATCTTTCTACACATCGTGGTTTGCTAATAAAGTAAAGTTTGTTTTATTTAACGACGCCACTAGAGCACATTGATTTTTAATCTTATCATCGGCTATTGGACGTCAAACATATGGTCATTCTGACACTGTTTTTAGAGGAAACCCGCTGTCGCCACATAGGCTACTCTTCTTTACGACAGGCAGCAAGGGATCTTTTATTTGCGCTTCCCACAGGCAGGATAGCACAAACCATGGCCTTTGTTGAACCAGTTATGGATCACTGGTCGGTGCAAGTGGTTTACACCTACCCATTGAGCCTTGCGGAACACTCACTCAGGATTTGGAGTCGGTATTTGGATTAAAAATCCCATGCCTCGACTGGGATCCGAACCCAGTACCTACCAGCCTGTAGACCGATGGCCTGCCACGACGCCACCGAGGCCGGTCTGGTTTGCTAATAGGCAAACACCTACGTTAAGACATATCTAGTACTATCATTACTCCGTGCCCCTTCGCCTGCCCCGTTCCTAAGCTTTAGTGTGCATAGCTCTGACAGAATTATTGCCTGACGCGTAATGGGTCCGTCGCAAGATCGATCGCCGTCGGGATTATCTGTCCCATCCAGGTACATCACAGACTTATCTATGCACTGCCCTGTCAGTGGCAGTTTGGAGAAAGGACTTGTTTGGCACTGTTAACAATGATAATGTTTAGTGATTTATTTTCCATATTTAGGCCTCTGCTTGAATTTGAACCCTGTATTCTATGCTCGAGTATATTAAGATGACCACGACACCAAACATTTAAATCAACGGAACTTGTGTTCAGCTGTTTTGTGGCAGTTCTGTTCTGACTTAATTATTCAATTCTTCAAATGTTTTTGTTTGTTTTTATATGGAATGAATCCTAGTCTATATTGATTGGTTTAGTTTTCGTTTAATTTCATACTATTTTGACAGTCAGAATTACCAACATATCCTTTATATGTTTCATTTTACAGATATACTATTGTGAAAGTCGTGTGCCACATCGATTCAAGGATCATTGGCAAACAGGAATAAAATATCGATTTTAAGCTCTCTCAGCTTAGAGGAACACGACTATAAATGAACTGAACTACGATATAGAGATTTTTATGTGGGGTGATAATGAAATGACGATATGAACCAATCTCCTGACAGCTTGTACGGATAGTTGTGGAGTAAACTTTTTTTTATTACGGCTTTGTGTTGTTGGTTCAGTTCTTTAATATTTGCTGGACTGGTAATAACATAGTAATGGAGAGTTATGGAATCGTCGCTCTATTACTGAAAAATAATGAAGAGGTGAGACACAGGTGTATTTTAAGTTAAAATAGCGTACTTTTGATTTTTGCATTATCCATTCTAAAAGCAAGGTATTGTGTTCGTTTTTGTGGTGTTGAGTATTTCCCGTGGCGAATATTTTTTATTGATTTAGCAATTTGGTTGAAATCTGCTCATAGTGCACGAAACATACAGCACTAGCCTGGCTGTTGCGTGTTTCCCATGGTGAATAGTTTTATTGCTTTACCAATCTGGTTAAAATCAGCTCATACTGCACGAAACATACAGCACTAGCCGGGCTGTTGCGTGTTTCCCGTGGCGAATATTTTTATTGCTTTACCAATCTGGTTAAAATCAGCTCATACTGCAAGAAACACACAGCGGTAGCCTGGCTCGACGATCTTTCCTGCGCAGTTCATCATAGTCACATGTTACTGTAATTGCGTATGGAATATAATCTTGGTTTCCTCGTACTCATGTGTAGACTGTGGCGTAGCGACGGGGGGGGGGGGGGGTTTACCGGTACCCCCCCCCCCCCAATCAGACCTTTTTTACTCTATTAAATAAAAATAAACTCTCTGTTTAAAACCACAGGTTTAAAATCTTAACGTTTCGTCAACTAAATGTTGGCATCGTCAGGAGAAAACTAAACAGAACAGGAGTTCGGCCTTTAAAACCAGTAGGATAAAAACCGTTCACATGAAACACAACAGTTAGAAGATTAATCACATCTCAAGATAAATTCACTGAGAAAACTACATTTGCATTGTTTACTCTATTATTTGTTTGTTAGATCATACATACATGCATACATACATACATACATACATAGTGTGGATTGCCCCCCCCCCCCCCTAAAATTCTGGCTATGCCAGTGTGTGTAGACATTGGATTGTAATACAACTACAATTTATAGGTGACCATCCAGTTTCGTAACATATGTCTTAATCGGGGTGGGCGCTGGAGGTGGGGGAAGTGGAATGTAGCCCTGTGGGTAAAGCGCTCGCTTGATGGGCTGTTGGGTTAGGATCGATCTGCGTCGGTGGTCCCATTGGAATATTTCTTGTTCCAGCCAGTGCACCACGATTGGTACATCAAAGGCCGTGGTATGTGCTATCCTGTATGTGGGATGGTGCATATAAAAAATCCCTTGCTACTAATGGAAGAATGTAGCGGGTTTCCTATATGTCAAAATTACGAAACGTCTAATTGCAGACGATACGTCAAGTTATGGCCCTTGTATTTTGGAGATATTGAAGTGGAAACTATCCAACTAATATCGTCTAATTGCAGACGATACGTCACTTTATATTGAAGTGGACACTATCTAACTAATATCGTCTAATTGCAGACGATACGTCACTTTATATTGAAGTGGACACTATCTAACTAATATCGTCTAATTGCAGACGATACGTCACTTTATATTGAAGTGGACACTATCTAACTAATATCGTCTAATTGCAGACGATACGTCACTTTATATTGAAGTGGACACTATCTAACTAATATCGTCTAATTGCAGACGATACGTCACTTTATATTGAAGTGGAAACTATCCAACTAATATCGGTATTAAATAGTCTAAACGATGGTTTGTGAAATTAATCTCAGATAAAACTAAAACAATGTTATGTACTCGTAAAACGACCCCATTGTTCTCTACTTTATATAGTAACAAACTTGTATATGAGAACTTGAAAGATAAGAACATTAAGGCAATGTAGTGCAGTGGTAAAGCCATATTTGCGCCATTTTATTTTTAGTGTAGAAAAAATAATATTCCCATTTATAAAATCGCAGATCAAAATCGGACAGTAATATTAATTGATATACACATCAATACTGGGCATCAATGGGATAGTATGACGGCCGTCTTGAAAAATAGCCGCCATATTGAAATTTCAAATAACTCATTGATTTGATTTAAAGTGTTAAGTGATGGCGGTTGTTTGTTGTTGTTGGGTTGTTGTTGTTTTTTGTGTGTTTTTTGTTGTTGTTGTTGTTGTTGTTGGTTTGTTTTTGTGTGTGTGTTTTTTTTGTGGGTTTTTTTGTGGGGTTTTTTTTTTGGGGGGGGGGGGGGTTTGGGGGGGGGGTTAACGAAGAAACAATGGACATGCTTATGTTCGTAATTTCAACACTGAAAGAAACAGTGGGCATTGTTATCCGTGTGGTATAATCAGCCGTAAGATGGTCTGTGTTAAGTTCACGTTTACCTCCTACCTAATATATTTTCTAGGTTATTTTCCCACCTATGATCCTAATAATATCGCATACAAGTTAAATTCATCAAGTAATTAAAATCATATTAGGTTTACGTAAAACATTAACACGCACACAAACACAGGTATTACTACATTGACAACTTCATCGATTTCGTGTTCATTGACGTGCGACACATATCAACATGTGTTTGGTTTAATTAATTTATGTTTCTCTGACGTGCGTCTGCCACTGCAATATCAATCTATAAAAGAAGACACCATTTATCCTACTGTCATCATCGTGGACAGTCACGAAATATGAAACTTTCTTTGGTACTCGTCCTGTTTGCAGCCATTTTTCTTGTGTGCTCTGGCCACTGGAGATGGCGACACGGAAGACGACATCACGGAAGGTGGCGACATGGAGGTTGGCGACGTGGAGGTTGGCGTCACGGAGGGTGGCGACGTGGAGGTTGGCGTCACGGAGGGTGGCGACGTGGGGGTTGGCGTCAGTGGGGAAGTAATCACTGGAGACGGTGTCAAAACAGGTAAGAACACGTCTTAAACTAATAAAGACACGATCTCTATTTGTAAAAATGGATAAGTGGGAAGGGGGAGAACACTGTGTCGTATGTGTATTGGCACAGTGACTAATATCAACTAGACCAGAACAGTTTATTTTCACTATGGCCGTTCAGCAAAGGCATATGAGGAGAATGCAAAAAGAATGATATATACATATGTGACATGACGGTTCTACCGGAGAACATTTTACAATTGAATGCCTTTAATCGTCTTTTCTTCGCATCTGAATCGCAAAATTAATTATTTTAAACCATAATATTAAAGCTATTTTAAGGATTATTTTGCGTAGTAATATAATCCAAGAATGTTTTTATTTAGATGGCCTGAAACGCATCAGTTCTGACCCCTTAAGTGGAGGTGGGGGTTATTTTGCATAGTGTTATAACCCAATACTGATTTTTTTTTTTTTTAATTAGTATTTACATAGCCTTAGACGCGATATCTTGACTTCTAAAGAGCACACTTAGGGCCTACCCATTTTCAGACACTCACTAGTTGCTCTTTTGGAGTTTTATAACCCAAATATTATTGTTTAGATGAGTTAAAATTCGTTACTCTTGGATCAGAATTGCTAAATCGTGATATTTGGCGTTGGCCGCTGTCATTGAAACGGTTACCACTGTATTTCGCTGGACACATTTTTTTCTGCGACTTTTTATGCTTGGAAGGGAAACATCGTACGGAGGGAGGCAGCAGGCGCTTGTGCAGCGGAGGGGTTTGTGGGATTGAACTCCACCCTACTCAATGTGGGGTTTTTTTCTTTTCAATACATTTTCCGGGTTAGTATATCTTGTCCCTCCCCCTCCCCACAAATTTAGCTCACCAATATAATCCACCCGCCCCCTACTGAAATTTCTGCACATGCGCCGGAACAGATGTAACTCACCTCATTGAAATATGTTTATATTATAATAGCCGATGTATTTTCGTGCTGTAGACATCTATTCTATTCTACTTTTATATTATTGTGTATTATTATTACATAATTGTGTATTATTAAGTGAGGTTATCGAACACCTGGTTTCATCAACTATATACGGAAATGTCCATTGTTCAACAGAGATAGTTTACTTGATCACTGTATTACACTGGCCATTGTTCAACAGAGATAGTTTACTTGATCACTGTATTGCACTGGCCATTGTTCAACAGAGAGAGTTTACTTGATCACTGTATTGTTCAACATAGATAGTTTACTTGATCACTGTATTGTTCAAAAGGGATAGTTTACTTGATCACTGTATTGCACTGGCCATTGTTCAACAGAGATAGTTTACTTGATCACTGTATTGCACTGGCCATTGTTCAACAGAGATAGTTTACTTGATCACTGTATTGTTGAACAGAGATAGTTTACTTGATCACTGTATTGTTGAACAGAGATAGTTTACTTGATCACTCTATTGTTCAACAGGGATAGTTTACTTGATCACTGTATTGTTCAACAGGGATAGTTTACTTGATCACTGTATTGTTCAACAGAGATAGTTTACTTGATTACTGTATTGTTCAACAGATAGTTTACTTGAGATAGTTTACTTGCTCACTGTATTGTTCAACAGGGATAGTTTACTTGATCACTGCATTGTTCAACAGGGATAGTTTACTTGATCACTGCATTGTTCAACAGGAATAGTTTACTTGATCACTGCATTGTTCAACAGATAGTTTACTTGATCACTGCATTGTTCAACAGGGATAGTTTACTTGATCACTGCATTGTTCAACAGGGATAGTTTACTTGATCACTGTATTGTTCAACATAGATAGTTTACTTGATCACTGTATTGTTCAACAGGGATAGATTACTTAATCACTGAATTGCACTGGCCCACTTTAAACATTCAGAGGCTTTATACACCAACTTACCTTATTGGTTTTGTAAAATCAAACAACAACAACATTTTGTTAAATAATAAATAACAACAAAAACAACAACAAAATAAAACAAAATACACCTGCTAAATGTAGTGTCTCTTGGCACTAGGAGCATCATATTTCTAGTGTCATTTGTCCGTTAAACATTGAGGTTAATATTTTGCGCTGTAGTTCTGACGACGGCTAGGAGGAGAAGAAAAGATTGGATGACGCACCACTCAACGCAATGTATTATGGTTATATTGAAGTCGGACATTGTGGTTAGAAGCCACAAAGAAACCTGTTCCCGCAATATGCTATACCGAAATAATGAATGAATGTTTAACGACAACCCAGCACGACAAATACATCGGCTATTGAGTGTCAACCTATGGTAAATGCACACACAAAAACAGATGATAAAAATATACCGAAAGAAAACAGTTACACGAGGACAATAAGATACATGATAACAACACGCATCAGACGTCACTACTAATACAATATCATGAAACTCGAGACATTCTTTATGTTGCCCAATGAATGTCTGTAGTAAGCAACATGCAAGACCGATCTCTTAATTCAAAGGAACCACATTATCCATCTTATTTCGAGTCATTTTCCCCATGCGACCTAAACAGTCAAGATATTCGAATACCAGAAAATACTATTCGAGTATTCTGAATAACAAATTAGCGAGCGATATTTGAATATTCGAATATTTGGACTGAACACTATTATATATCTTAAATCATGTAGAAGAAAAAAGCTTTCATCGATGTGGTTAAATATTACATAAATGGAACAATAACACATATAAAAGCATTATGGCGAGTTTCCAAAGTATAAAACTTAAATGTCAATGACTGGGAAAGGGATAGCAGCTGGGTTTAATAATAATTGTGAGCATAAAATACACAAACTTAGAAAAGATAAATCTGGAAATTGTGTCATATTAGATGTAACAACAGAAGGTGGAAGGACCACACAGTTAAATATAAATGGACGAAATAAAGGAAATACTCTTTTTTTTCTCCAAATTTCGTTCACCATATTAAAGATCTGGAAAATTATCAATCCGTAATTTGTGGAGACTTTAATCTAGTTCTAAGTCAAAAGATGGACTCGTCATTCATCTAAAGTATCAAGTTTAAAGACACACACTATACACGGCGAATGGAAATCAGATTGGTCATACTACATACTCACCTGCGTATATCCAGGTAAGGTTAAATACATATACTTCCCATGCCGATTGAATTTGATATTGGTCATACTACATACCCACCTGCTTATATTCAGATGAAGGTTAAATACATATACTTCGTATGCTGACTGATTTTGATATTGATCATACTACATACCCACCTGCGTATATCCAGGTAAGGTTAAATACATATACTTCCCATGCCGACTGAACATGGTATTGGTCATATTACATACCCACCTGCGTATATCCAGGTAATGATAAATACACATACTATACACACAGAATGAATATGATATTAGTCATACTACACACCAACCTGCGTATATCCAGGTAATGATGAAGAATGCTCTCCTCTGTAGACCCATACATACCACTGACAAACTTCTCAACATCGACTGTAACTATGATCATACTGGCGTTAGTGATGTAGTGGTTATGTTATGTATCCCATCTGACCCAGTGGAGGACCTTTCTTGCCAGTATCAACTCCAACCCAGAGTGCCTGCTCTGCCAGGCTTAATGAGTAAGTGTACGGCCACATACACCGGTTTTCATCCATTTCACGGTGCGATTTTTTTTGTATATTTCCCCGAGGGGGGGGGGGGGGGGGGGGTGATTACCTGACATGCTCTGGCCGAGCTCGGGTCATACTGCGGCTTCACCATTCATCTCATCATTATCCATGTTTGTAATGTTCGAAGACCAAAACATGTCTTTGTAATCTGTTAAATGTTTGTGGCGTTTTTAAAAAAAGAAGTTTATCCTGGTTTTCTGCTATATTTTAGGCTTGTGGCTTGTGAAGGGAAGGTAAAGCACCTAAAAAAACTGCCGGAATTACCAATGAAGCACTGGCAAATTCTAAAAACTATATCATCCGTTTGATTAAAAACTTGAACTTCGCTTATGAAAATATCACCAGTTTGACTGAACATCTGAAAACCGCCAACGAAAATATCACCAGTTTGACTGAAAATCTGAAAAACGCCAATGAAAATATCACCAGTTTGACTGAAGATCTGAAAAACGCCAATGAAAATATCACCAGTTTGACTGAAGATCTGAAAAACGCCAATGAAAATATCACCAGTTGTACTGAAGATCTCAACAACGCCAATGAAAATATCACCAGTTGTACTGAAGATCTCAACAACGCCAATGAAAATATCACCAGTTTGACTGAAAATCTGAAAAACGCCAATGAAAATATCACCAGTTTCACTGAAGAGCTGAAAAACGCCAATGAAAATATCACCAGTTTGACTGAAAATCTGAAAAACGCCAATGAAAATATCACCAGTTTGACTGAAGATCTGAAAAACGCCAATGAAAATATCACCAGTTTGACTGAAGATCTGAAAAACGCTAATGAAAATATCACCAGTTGTACTGAAGATCTCAACAACACCAATGAAAATATCACCAGTTTGAATGAAGAGTTGAAAAACGCCAATGAAAATATCACCAGTTTGACTGAAAATCTTAACAACGCCAATGAAAATATCACCAGTTTCACTGAAGATCTGAAAAACGCCAATGAAAATATCACCAGTTTGACTGAAAATCTGAAAAACGCCAATGAAAATATCACCAGTTTCACCGAAGAGCTGAAAAACGCCAATGAAAATATCACCAGTTTGATCGAAGAGCTGAAAAACGCCAATGAAAATATCACCAGTTTGACTGAAGATCTGAAAAACGCCAATGAAAATATCACCAGTTTGACTGAAGATCTGAAAAACGCCAATGAAAATATCACCAGTTTGACTGAAGATGTGAACAACGCCAATGAAAATATCACCAGTTTGACTGACGATTTGGACAACGCCAACGCAAATATCACCAGTTTGACTGAAGATGTGAACAACGCCAATGAAAATATCACCAGTTTGACTGAAGATGTGAAAAACGCCAATGAAAATATTAGCAGTTTGACTATAGATCTAAACAACGCCAATGAAAATATCACCAGTTTGACTGAACATCTGAACAACGCCAATGAAAATATCACACGTCTGACTGGAAATATCAGCAGTTTGACTGAACATCTGAACAACGCCAATGAAAATATCACCAGTTTGACTGACGATTTGGAAAACGCCAATGCAAATATCACCAGTTTGACTGAAGATGTGAACAACGCCAATGAAAATATCACCAGTTTGACTGAAGATGTGAAAAACGCCAATGAAAATATTAGCAGTTTGACTAAAGATTTGAAAATTGCCAATGAAAATCTCACGCACTGTCTAAAAAAATGGAGAGATTATGACGGTATGTGTCTGTAATTTTACAGGATTTTATATTATTATTATTTCTGCAATTACTGGCATGTTGTTTTTGAATTGACAAATCTTTATTTTGCAATATTTTTACTACAACAACTACTGGTATGTTGCTTTTCATTGGACCTATCTTCATTTGACAGTTTTATACTATAACTACTAGAATGTGATTTTTCAGTGGACTAGTATCATTTGAAGGTTTTAAACTACAACTATTTGCCGTGGATCAGTCCGCACTTGACAGTTGATAGTGTGAGACTAGCATAAAGAGGAATTAAAACAACACAAACACGACAAAACTACGTTATTTGTAACTTTAAGAAACTAATGCGAGGCTCAGGGGTAATTTTATACTTGTATAATTGTAAAACTAATGTTAGGAGCTCAGGTTTTCAACTGTCACAAATGCGTTGCCAACACGCCAATATAGGTTTTCACACAGCTAAAGATATAGAAATATTGCATGTACTGTTCTGTACAAAGCTACTAGGTGTACATAAAGACACGTTTATCGATTATATATAGCGAACAACGGCGTTTTCCGATGTAGATATTGAGAACATTAAGAATATTTACATTTTGGATTAAATTAGGTAACATCAATAATTGTATTTTACGGCTCTTTAAGCATCAATAGTTGGTTAATGAATGTTACATATGATTGGTTTAAATTATATATGGAATTGAGAAAAAGATAGATGATAATAGTTTTGTTATAATAAAAGAAAGATTACGGGATGTATTCACGCAGGAATCCTATAGCAAAATAAAAACAACATCGAAAGGAAGTCGTTATCAATATTTATTACTGGAATTTAAGTTATAAGCCAGTTTATAGCTCAATGTCACCGATATAATGATCTCAAGACAAAACATTGTTAAAGCGTATTATTACATGCCACCTAGTGTTGTTAAGCTAATCCATCTATTAAGTATCAAAAATATTAAATAGCTCAATAACCTTGGACAATATTTAATTTGGGCAAATAACCTAAAACTGACTTGATTTAATCTAGTTTTAAATTGCATAGACCATAGTTGTATTTGTGTTGTTTTGTCGGTTTCCACAGTACGTGCAAATCACTTTTCACATTTATACATATACATGCATATATATATATACATATATATACATATATATACATACATACATACATACATACATACATACATACATACATACATATATATATATATATATTGCATATATACATGTATTTATTATATATGCTGTAGGCCAGTTGGTAGTCTGGTCCTAGCATTAGAGGACTAGACGTTTTTAACACACCTTGTTTATCATCTGTCTGTTCCCTGTTTCAGCAATGTGCATAGCGAAAGAACAATTTAGACTATATAAAAAAGACTCTAACCGAATGTGCCTTGCATTGGTGGTGTCAGAAGATGTAATTGTTGAAGCACTGAAGGATGTATGCAAAATGATCGGAGCAAGAATGGTTGTATTGGACTCGTCTTGGAAGAATGATCTTTACCGAGAAGTAATCATCAACTACGCTACCGTTTCGGGTCACGGTAATTATCTATTATACTCCGAATTCCAGTCTCATGGTTTCTCATGGTTTCTTTTGTTAAAGGTGTAGGAAAGAAAGAAAGAAACATTTTATTTAACGACGCACTCAACACATTTTATTTATGGTTATATAGCGTCAGACATATGGTTAAGGACCACAAACCCACTGTCGCCACTTCATGGGCTACTCTTTCCAATTTGCAGCAAGGGATCTTTTATTTGCGCTTCCCACAGGCAGGATAGCACATACCGTGGCCTTTGTTGAACCAGTTATGGATCACTGGTCGGTGCAAATGGTTTACACCTACCCATTGAGCCTTGCAGAGCACTCGCTCAGGGTTTGGAGTTGGTATCTGGATTAAAAATCCCATGCCTCGACTGGGATCCGAACCCAGTACCTACCAGCCTGTTGACTGATGGCCTAACCACGACTCCACCGAGGCCGGTTAAAAAAAAAAGTGTAGGTGTATTTAAAATATATGTAGGTGTTTGTATTGTAATACACCTACACTTTTCGTTTAACTACACCTGTATTTAAAACAAAACAAAAAACAAACAAAAATTATGAATAATACAATGAACTGTTATTGTCATAACTTACATTGAAATCCGGAAGGTATTTCTGTTGTTACTCTTATATTTGATGAGCACGTGTTCACATTTGAAGAAGCGCACGACTGCGCGACCGTTACTAACACTTCCCGTCATGTTCACACTTGCGATGTTCGGTTGCAACGCATTGTCTTTTAAATCCTTCAACACCTTGCTGAAGACTTTAGGTATCCATTTTGGGGGAATGTAGACTAATTTTCCCCTTGTGGTACATATCCAGCTGTCATAACCTGTATTATACAACACCACGTGTTCTTAGACGTGTTTCCGGGAATCAGCAGCGTAACTGTCTCCAGAAACATTTCTCCTCCTGCAGTTCGAATATAAAATCTTCTTGATTGTACCAATTAAAATTCACAGAAAACGAAGTCCATTTAACTAAACAAAACATCTCCATTCTGGCCTTCAAAGTCTTTTTTTCCGCTGGCTTATTTTCACACCCACGACCGTCTTTCACAATTCACCGTTACAAAATAAGACAAAAATGGTTTTGCTTGGTGACATTTCAACAAATAAAACAAGCCATCTTACAAATATTTGTTTGATGGGCGACATCATTTGCATATACCAAAGTTCAAACTATGTTTTCGTAATATTTCAACCAATAGAAAGAGTCATCTAATTACATATGCGCACTTATTCACAATAGTTCCCTTGAGATATTTACAGCACGATACGTCTGTTAAAAATTGTACAATGTGCGGAGCTGTAGTTAGTGTGGTAGGGGTGTCAACTACCTCCTATCCAGTAAATTCCCCAAACATAAAACCAAAATCATTAAATATTATGTCTAGTTATTTTATAGCATAAAAGATCTAAATATAAAAATGCTCTCTGAAATAGCATTTTATACTTAATTCTCCATACTATTCCATCCCGACAAATATAAACTATGCCCCTGAGTTTTAATGTATCCCTATACCAGTACATCCCTAACACACACTCTAATAAAACTACCTCAAATTGCATTTGCACGTGCGACACGAACAACTGAAATAAACAGTTTCACTGCTCCAGAACAAAACATGAGGCTCCAGAAAAAAATGTGAGGCTCACGACGTCTGGTCGACGTTATTTTCGTTTCATTATTTACTGCCTTCTAGATATTGATTTTATTTGCTATAGAACTAATATACTAATTAACTCGACCTTAAGTGGGGTATATGTCAGTTATACCCACACGTACTCGGTGTGTAGGTGAATATCCCAACAATTTTGGTTGTCAGAACCTCCGAGGCCCCTCGACCAAAACTGTAGGGATATTCACCGATACACCTCGTAAAGTGTGGGTATAACTATTACATATATACGTATGTACATGCTTGTACCCAGAATGTATGTGTGTATGTGTATGTATGTATGTATGTATATGTGTTTGTGTGTATATGTATATATTGATCTATCAATGTATGTATATTGTATGTATGTCTTGTTTGACTATTACATACATAGATATTAACGCACCGGCGCAAGGGATAATTATATCATTTCAGGTCTCACTAATTGTCTCATGCCGTAGTTGGGACTAGAAATTGTGGCACCGATTCGTCCACATCTGGCAGATTTGCCATGATACGCTTTGGAGTATCTAGTCATTAAGTATGTATGTATGTATTGATATATGAATGCATGTATGTATGTATAAATGTGTGCTACTTAATCAAATAGCGTAGTCTATGGAGTGTCGACAGTAGGTTTCCTCTCTAATTAACCATGTGTCCTTAACAATATGTCTGACACCATAACACCGTGTGTACATTGAGCTGAGTGTGTCGTTAAATAAAACACTATACAACAATAAATTTATTGATAATTATAAAAGTTAAAGAACATATGACCTGGGATCTTATGGAACGCACCAGGGGTTACTTAAACAGTAAACGAGTATGTCTATTTGATTATAATTTCGTATAATCACATTGAAATGAACATTAACAATAAAACGCTGTAATACCAAAAACGTGTTCAGCTGCTGTAATCAGGATTCACAAAAGTGCTATTCATATCGAAACAGGTAGCGATATTTTACATATACTTTACCATATCCAGGACAGCACATACCAAACTATGGATATATGTATGGCTTGATGCGATGGATTTACTGGGCTGTTTTTCGTTCTAGCCAGTGCACCACGACTGATTTATCAAAGACCGTGGCATGTGCTATCCTGTCTTTGGGAAGGGGCAAATAAAAGATACCTGGCTGCTAATGGGAAAATGTAGCGGGTTTCCTCTCTCATACTATATGTCGAAATAACCAAATGTTTGACATCCAATAGCCGATGATAAAAAAAATCAATGTGCTCTAGTGGTGTTGTTAAACAAAACAAACTTTAACTTTTTATACCAAGATCTGTAACTCACCTCACTTCAGGCAACCACTGTACCACTGAGCTACACCGCGATGTCTTTGACAGAGAGGTCATGGAGTACAGATCAGTCAGCGTCAGTCAATGCCATCTGTATCCATTATATCGATGCCTAAAATACAATAATTAATCTTCTTTTTTTTAACTTTAATTAAGAATAAGACAGCTATTGTCTATAAAAATGACACTAACGGACATTGCCTTTTATTGTCTCATTATTTGTTTTACAGGTACAAACTTAATCGATCCTAGAAAATTGGAATTTTAAAATCGCATTTTAGTTTTAAATAAGCCAACATGAATTATTTTCGTGTCCACTACATGATCGTCATCTACAATATTTATTGTTTTCACCGACTGCTTTGTATTCCAGGACCTCTGGATGCAGTAATTGGAGCGAAGTTCAACGAAACTTCAGGACGTCCATATTGGTTTGATTCTGATTCCCCGTTCGAGTACAACGATCTGGTCAGTAATGATACATCAGGAGGCAACAACACGTGTGTCGCAATAACACACGCCACACAGTATAGATGGGGATATGTTCCATGTTCCGGATTTGCTGGCGTTGCCGCATGCGAAATTCCCCCATATACCTGAGGTGGGGGTGTTGTTGTTTGGGGGTTGGTTTTTTGGGGTCTTTATATTAATTAATTATGTATTTGTTTAAAAAAACAAATTTTAAATCTAGTTGCTAAAATTTTGCAATTACAGGTTCTTATATATCTTCACAACTGTCTTAAATCGACTGATCCTTGTTTCCGAGACATGTAACTTTTTGGCTTTACGTGTCTGTCTTAAGTCTTCAGTTTCAGTGATTCTGTCTTTGTAATTCCAGCCCAAAAAGCTAACAAAATAAACTGTGTCTAGCCTATCTCTTGTGACTTTGTGTTTGATGTTTAGCGATTAACACTGAAATCAGGTCTGTACGAATGGTGTTGTCTATCTCTGCCCGACTTTCCTAAAATAATTATACATTATACAGGGCAACACAATGTCCAAACCACCCAATACCGAATTCCTGAAATCTGAACGACAAAATCTTAATACATGGTCAGGGCCGTATCTCTGCTCAATTCACTGTATTTTGAGTTTTTGGCGAGATAGTTGTTCCTTCTATGAATAGTGCCTCGTCTATAGGAGGACAGCTCTCTCAAGGAGATCCCTTACGGCAGAGTTCATCCTAAAAGAGGACTGCCACTCCCAGACTAGTTTATTAAATGAATGAATTAATGTTTAACGACACCCAGCACGAATAATACATCGGCTATTGGGTGTCAATCAAATCAAACTTAGCACTGGACAAAGCTCATTGGAATACATACAGCTGCGATGACATGGACTCGTGAATCACTGTCACAACAGCGTTTATATCATGTGCTCGTGAAAGGTGACAATACCATGTCCCACCGGTGATCCACGTAGTGAGTACTACCACTACTGCTGTCGTCTGTCACTTCATCTAAAACTATGTCCCACCGGTGGCCCACGTAATGAGTACTACCACTACTGCTGTCGTCTGTCACTTCATCTAAAACTATGTCCCACCGGTGGCCCACGTAATGAGTACTACCACTACTGCTGTCGTCTGTCACCGGTGGCCCACGTAATGAGTACAACCACTACTGTTGTCGTCTGTCACCGGTGACCCACGTAATGAGTACTACCACTACTGCTGTCGTCTGTTTCCGGTGGCCCACGTAATGAGTACTACCACTACTGCTGTCGTCTGTCACCGGTGGCTCACGCAATGAGTACTACCACTACTGCTGTCGTCTGTCACTTCATCTAAAACTATGTCCCACCGGTGACCCACGTAATGAGTACTACCACTACTGCTGTCGTCTGTCACCGGTGGCCCACGCAATGAGTACTACCACTACTGCTGTCGTCTGTCACTTCATCTAAAACTATGTCCCACCGGTCAGTGATACAACGTAATTAGTGGATATATCCTCCAAATGTCTACAAAGTTCTGCCATACAACCATATGGATGCCCACAGGAGTCCCTAGACATCGTAACTTTGACAACTGTCCCAAATTCAGTTATGGTAATGATAAAAACGTGAATACCATATGTACGGAAATAATATTCTACATTTTTAGTTAAGGTAAATTAAATCAAATACACGTGAAACCCCTCGGTGCCAAATAAACTGTCCGGTTTTAAAAGGTATTCGGTTTAGAGAGGTTACGCTTTTGAGGGAATTCCGGTTTTGAGAGGTTTCACTGTATATTGCAATCAATTCAAGTGAAAAAAAAAAAAAAATTACCTGAATTTATTCTTAAACAAAAGTGTAACCCCATGATTTGCTGATAATAAAAAAAAAGTTAAAAAAAAATAATAATAATAAAAATAATAATAAAAATAAATAAATAATAAAACAACAATAATAAATAAATAAATATAAATAATAAATAATAAATAAATGAAATTAGCTGGTTTCTTCTAAGACAATGTGTCAGAATTATAAAATGACTGACATCCAATAGTTGACTGTTTAGGTAATAACTATGTTGTATTTTACCATTTACGGACGTTAAAATAATATCCGCCTGTGAATTATGTATGTAAATCTTCTGTCATGAACGTCATCTGCGAGAGGTAATTGATTTAATACATGAAACCTCCAAAATCCAGATACAAGCAATGCTTAATGGCCTCCTATAATTGTAGATTTTTATTTTATTGTGTCATTGTGACCTTGACATACATGTTTTCCCAATCAAAGTTACATTCAATTCTTTATAGTTTCAGCCTTGAGCATGAGGTTCATCGGCAGATAAAAAAGAACCAAAACCACAACAAAAAAGAGTTTGTCTTGTTTACCGACACTACTAGAGCACATTGATTTACTAATCCACGGCTACTGGATGTCAAATAAAAAAGCACAAAATACGAAAAAAGAAGAAGTTTGTTTTGTTTAACTACACCACTACAGCACATTGATTTATTACACATCGGCCATGGGATGTCAAACATTTGTTAATTTTAACACTAGAAAGGAAACCAACTACATTTTCCTATTAGTAGTAAGTTATCTTTTATGTATGCTATTACAGGATAGCAAATACCTCGACCTTTGATATATCAGTCGTAGTGCACTGGCTGGAAAGACAAATGGGTGCACCTACGACGTAGACCGAACCCGCATCTGGCGAGCGCTTTACCAATGGGATACATCCCGCCACGAGCAAAGAAGAAGAACAGAGCATTTTAAATATAGTTAAATGCACGCAAGTATCCACTAAATATAAATGGTAATAGTAATAAGAGTAATAGCGGAGGGGAAACACTATGAACCGTGCATCCTTAGCGCTGGAAAAAGAAACCTATAAATATCCCAGCGACTTTTGACATTATGACGTAATATACATCATCAATGGCTGACACCTAGTACTTGTTATATCGACACTGCAGTAGTCCTCTATTTTCTTTTAATGGATGCTTTTTCTTGGGTAAGACGTACATGTAATAGGAGTCATAAGAAGCTACATAATTTGAAAAATAAACGTTTTGGTCGGGTTTTGTTTTTAATTTTTATTTAAAAAAAAGAAGTTAAAACCTGTTTTTGCTTAAAATTATGACTTTAGACATGTGCAAAAAGCAGCAATTTGACGTTTGGAGACACGCACGCACACACACGCAGGCACACATACGCACACGCACACATACACGCACAAACACACATAAACAGACACACACAGGCAAACACACACACGCACACAAACACACGCACGTACGTACACACAAACACACACATACACATACGCACACAAACACACATTCGTACGCGCGCACTCACACATCTAACAAAAACAGACAACGGTTGGGTATAATTATGAATAGTACATTTTAGAAATACTTGAAAGTAAAGTTTGTTTTATTTAACGACGCCCATTGATGTTTTATCTTATCGTCGGCTATTAGATGTCAAATAGTTGGTCATTCTGACACTGTTTTTGAGATGTCTTGCCACATAGGCTACTCTTTTTTACGACAGGCAGCAAGGGATCTTTTATTTGCGCTTCCCACAGGCAGGATAACACAAACCATGGCCTTCGTTTAACCAGTTATGGATCACTGGTCAGTGCAAGTTGTTTACACCTACCCATTGAGCCTTGCGGATCACTCACTCAGGGTTCGGAGTCGGTATCTGGATTAAAAATCCCATGCCTCGACTGGGATCCGAACCCAGTACCTACCAGCCTGTAGACCGATGGCCTAACCACGACGCCACCGAGGCCGTTTCAGAAAATCACCATGAACTCAACCTCCCTCCATAAAAAAAACAAGGAAAAAGGAACAAAACAAAAATAACACACACACACACACACACACACACACACACAGTCCCCAGTACAAAACAAAAAACAAAGAAAAAAAAGACACAAAAACCCATAAAAAAACCTCACGCCCATTTTGGTCTGGTGCGTGGTCTTTTGTTCACAATTCTTGCTATAAAGATGAAACATATATATTTTATAGAAATAAATATACACCAAATTCATTAAATAATAAACCAACAGTATCAACTTGAGACACTAAATTATACGAGCCAGCATTGAACTTCAGCACGACTGGTATATCAAAGGCCGTGGTATGTGCTATCCTGTATGTGGGATGTTGACTATAAAACAAATCTTGCTACTAATAGAAACATGTAGCGGGTTTCCTCTCTAACACTATATATCAACATTATTAAATGTTTGACATCCAATAACCAATGATTTATAAATCAATATACCCCAGTGGTGTCGTTAAACAAACCTCCAACTTTAAAAATGTGTACTTCGACAAATGCCGATTAGCATAGACTCGGTTGATATTTTCTATACTCGCAACGAATCCTCTCTATATAATATATATCGAGGGGTTAGTGTCAGAACCCATTATATGGTGAATTATACAAAAATGAGTTAATTACCTTGTCAGTGTCATGGAAATGTGTACTATCATTTCACAATATCTCATTCAAATCAATCATTTATTTGTGCTTTTATACATCAGAACCCAAACGAATTATCTTGTATGTCCATTTCCACAAAAAACCAAAACCATGTTTTCAGCACTACCTTATTCTGTCTCTCTAGAATTTTGTAGTACCACCCATAGCTGACAGACATAACACGTTAGCTTACAACACTGGATCGTGGTGGGCTGTAAACTGTCTGAGAAGATTGAATCCTAGGTGCCAGACAACATGACACGCTAATGACACATGCTAGCTCTAAGTGTTTACATCCAGCGATGGTGTTTTATTTAAACTATCTCTGGCTGGATGTTTTGGCTTACAAAGAAATAGTAGGTAGCTAGAATTAATTGCTTATGCTACACGATGACCAGTCGGTTGGTGATAATCTGAGATGGGCTGCAGACAATGGGGGGGGGGGGGGGGGCTGGGGCTGGAAGTGTTTAGTTCTTAGACATCAGGAATGTGGTAAAATGTGTGTGTTGTTAACTAGTTGCTGAATAAATGTCGGTTATGTAAATAGTTTAATTAGAAGTGATTGCAGAGTTCATTTATCTCTACAGAAGAAACACGCAGTTGAGAAAATATTAACTGAACAGAGACATAGAGAAACTATTTAAAAAGGAAAGTTAGTTTCCCTTATTTTAGTTTGAATAGTTACTATGTGTATTAGAGAAAAAATAATATAACTAAATTAATTTGCCGGAGGCAGGATGTAGCCCAGTAGTAAAGTGCTGGCCTGATGTGCCGTCAGTCTAGGGTCGATCCCTGTTAGTGGAATCATTGGACTATTTCTCATTCCAGCCAGTGCTTCACAACTGGTGTTACAGACCATGCTATGTACTATCCTGCCTGTGGGACGATGCATGTATTAAAGATCCCTTGGTGCTAATAAAAAAAAAAAGTTGCCCATATTTCTCTAAAATATATTTGTGACACCACATACCTGTAGTTGTGTTGATTGTGTCATTAAATATAAAATTGTTTTCTTTCTTTCTTTCTTTTTTTTAAACATGGCTCCCATACACAACAACCTTAGTTAAAAATTATGAACTAGCTATGTCTGTATTGCGCAGACAATGTGAATATTATATATAAAAAAATGAAAATAAGGATGCTGGTCCAAAGATGATAAATGTTTTATGACCATACGCAATAAAATATTTTAATTTACTTAGCATAGAGGGAAATTAGTTTATATTATTTCGAAGGCATCATCACAGGATTTTAACTTTTCTAGTCATTGTATATTTTATAGACATTATATAATATTTGACACATAGTTGAAAATGAATTAGTAGATAAAGGTCAAGCATTTTTCTTTAAATTAGAGTCCGTTCATATTATAACTAATTGGTTAGAAGAAGCGACCCCTTTATGTAAATGACATAACATAAATATGCATAGTACTAATAAATATTGTTCATTGTAGTAGTTGAAATGTATGCACATTCATATTTTCTGGGCTAAAATATCTAGATATTACTACACTAACTGGAATAATTGTAACATTTCAGATGTTCCAATGATGGGGGATCTCTGGTCATTATAACAAAGTGGTTACTGCTATAGTGTGTTTAAATAAAATATGTGTGTGTACATGATTATCATTGTACGAGCGCATTAGACAAACATTATACTTAATCACGCACCAGATCAATGCTGACGACGAATGCATTAAACTGTATTTAGATATTTTTTTACGCCTGATCTCATTGTACTTAATCGCATTCACTGTTATCATTATTATAATATCAATTTATTAAAATTTTTAATCAACAATCTTTATTCAATGAACAAATTAAAATGTGTCTTATTTTTTATCTACAGTTACCGCAATGTATTTGCAATTTATATATAATAAGACTAGTAGAGAAGTTCATTCCTGTACACGCATACAGTATATCACCCTTGTCAGCATAGTTCAGTGGATATATGATTGATTGCCCTTAGTGGACCCATCGGCTTTTGTCTTACTTCAAACAGTGCCCAGGACTGGTACATTAAATTAAAGATTGTGGTATGTACTTTCCTGTCAATGAGGAAGTGCCTACAAATGATACCTAGTAGCTATTTTCTTGGAGCAGCCACTATGCTGGTGACAATTTTCCTTTTCCATTTTATAGGCCAAGTGTCGAAATACCTCACAGAGAGGACATATAAAAATATGTGCTTGCGTGCCATTAAATATTTCTTTCCCATCCATGCCAATATCCAACTAGTCAATAAACCTTAACGGCGCATATATATTAGGGTAGCCAAGATTTTATACTGGGGGTGGAGCGGGGATAGAGGGCACTGCTTTTACACATGTTATGGGGCGACATGCATTATAAAAGTTGGTATTGTGAGAAAAAGAGGTATATTTGAGAAGGAAAGGTCCTCTTGTACCCAATCCCTGGCTACCCGGATACACCAGTGCATATCTGTGCAATTTAATGTATATCAATCAATAGATTTTGGTTTCAACACAGTTATCTTTAGTAGTATTACTTGCATATTTAAAATATACTCAACAAAATGAATTAAGGACCAGTGTTAATCACAGATAACTTGTAAACATTGTTTTAGTAATATCTGACCCATGTTACATGCAAACATCTTGCACACAATGAGTTTTGTGTGCATTTTTGTAAAACCTACGAAAATGCGTATTCTGCTAGAAATCATTACAGGTTGATTGTAAATATATTTGTCATTTTATTCTCTTTAAATTGCTGTTTAAATCATTAAGTTAAAGAACATTTGTTTTAGAACATGTTAAAACGTAGACACTTTACAACGAATGGAAACTTTCAAGAAAAAAATGCCAAATATAGTTACTGGCCCTGTATTCATTTTGAATCGTTAAATTACTGTGTATCAAAAATCATTAAACGTATTAACTTATCTTAACTGTTGAATTAACATTATTAATTCAGTCAGTACCTCAACACTACAGATATGGTGCAGTTTACTCTGATAGCTTACATTTCGTGTTTAATTAGTGTAATAAATATATCTGTTATAACTGGTATGATAGCTTACATTTCATGTAATAATTAATGTAATAAATATATCTGTTATAACTGCTATGATAGCTTACATTTCATGTAATAATTAATGTAATAAATATATCTCTTAAAACTGGTATGATAGCTCACATTTCATGTAATAATTAATGTTTTCAGGCTTTGCTTTGCTTAACAAATTGTTTTTCTAAGTGCTTCTAGCAACCTGCTACAATACCAGGGAACCTGATTCACTATCTCAGTGTAGGATAAGGTTACTGTGCACACAGCTGGAAACACCCATGACCCTTGCCAGTGTCTGCCATCCAGAGATAATTTGTTATTGTTTACAATTACTTCCTGCCTCCAGTACATTTTCAAAGTATTAACAACACAGGCCCAATTAGGTGTTTCAGAGCTGCTGCGAAATTGAAAGTTTACAGTATGCCATGTGGACTCACTGCAAGATAACATTATTCTTCACTTGAGATTTCACACAATTTGTCACATGCTGGGCTGTAAGAAACACTGTTTATAAAATAGCTTGCTCTGGCATGCTTGTTGGAGCTGTTTGTATTCAAGTTTCAGGCGCCAGAATAAATTAAATATTTCTTCATCTAATTACACCATGATCTATTATTATTAGCAGACAAAACTTTTAAGTTTTATACTAAAACAAATAACTGCTAGCATCTAAAAGCAAAATGTTTAGCAAAAGTTAAGTTTCCGATTTTTAAGTGCATTCCAAAGTTTTCAGTGCAGTTTTCTCAGATTGAAGTGGAAAGGAGATAAGTGGTTCTGGCACTAACCCCTCGATATATATATGTATGTATGTATGTATGTATATATCTATGTGTATATATATATATATATATATATATATATATATATATATATATATATTGTAATGGCCCTTGGATGACCCTTCAGTTCAAGTACCGTTGTACTCAAACTCGATAACAACTCCAGAGTAAAATTCATTCAAAGTTTATTAATAAACAAAACAAGTTAAGTGATACATTGAGTCCATCATGGTGACATCCAAGGTACTTTAATAAGTGTTGAGAACTAATAGGACTGTAGTGAAGGATGACTTGAAATAGTAAAGAAGCACAAGTGTATTACTAATAGCTGATGGCCTGAATAATTCTAAGCTACTAAGTAATAATTATTACTAGCTGCAAATCTATAAAATGTCACTAAAATAATAATATTATTATTATTATTATTATAGAAAAATATATTTTGTATTTAAAAATGTGTAATGTAAATTATTATATTTCCAAGAAATAAATAGTAGTTTATTTATATAATATTTAGAATTGTTAGGTAGCCAAAAATATTTTTAAATGTCATGTAAGGCACTGGGGTGGGACAAGGGCAAATTTTATTGTTTGGGTTATTTTTGTTTTTCCTTTTGATACGTACAGTATGACTGTCAGTTTGAGAGTGTCCGCCATTAGGTCAGGTCAGGTCAGGTCATAGCTGTTGTAGCGCACGCCTGTCGTGGGCACAAGAGCCGGCCTTGGCCGGCTCCTCCGTCCATGACAGGAAAGGTGTGGGGGGGGGGGGGCAAGGAGGGACCGCCTACGCTGGCAGGTGCAAGGGAGCACCAGCAGCCCGATTGAATCGGTAGCAGGCGGGAGGGGTGGTGGTGGTGCTATGGAATTTGAATGGAGCTGTTAATGCCAAAGAGAAAAGGTGCGCATTTTTGTTGAGGAAATTTGGCGCAATTTTGAATGGTCGGTCGAAAGGTAAATGTGCGAGCTAGTATAGGTTTTGAATCGAGAATAGCTCGTTAGTGGGTCGAGAGTAGCTCGTTAATTATAGACCTTCGTGATGCTGGTTGTCTCCCTAGGTTGTCCGTAGGGTCCTTATAAGGACCTGACCTCTTCTGGTCGTGGCATGACAACCTAGAGGAGACTCGTGCAATTGTGTAGACACTGGTAGGGAAGGCGTTTTGTTCCGGGGTGGTCGACGTGCTGATGTTGGCATGGTCCTCCGCTTCCTCCTTAGTGACACCAAGTACAAGTTTCCAGCAGCAAGTATTTAGGGATTGGGTGGGGGAGGCTGATATTATTTTGTTCGGCCTCCCCCGGGTGCATTGCAATTGTTTACTCGGAACCGGTATTCTTTTGTCCGGTTCCTTATTAGAGCACGTGCTGGGCCATTGAATGTGGGGCGGATGCATTGTTATCATTAGTCAATGCATCCTGTGTACTGATGCGGTGAGCGTGTAGTCTGTATGTAGTCCTAGTTTGGTGTTAAGGTTGTACTTACGGTCTTACGTCCCTACTCTGGTGATTCCAACGGTCTTCACGACCACCCCTCCCCCTCCGTCTTTGTGTAGCATTTAACACAATGGCGGAGGGGTGGGGGGGAATTAGACTAATCTAGGTATCTAATTTAAAGGGCAAGCCCTTATAGTGTATGTATTGGTTAAAAAGCCTATTGCTTGCATAGTTATTTTATTATTAATGAACAATCTTTCCGCATTCACACATTCAAACGACACACCCAGTTTAGTTAGGTAAAATAACTTTGAGCGACACCCGCCCCCTGAATTACTTTAAAAAAAAAGACTAATTGATGAATTGACTAATATCTATATGTTGGTAATCGTTATTAGTAAAGGGTAGTTAGTTAGGCTTGATTTCTTATTGGTTTGTTTGTCTTAATTTTTTATTCCCGCCCCCCGAAAGGATGAAATGATTGGTGAGGATGATACAGTAGTTTGGGTTAACCCTTGATTTCTTATTGGTTTATTGTCTTACTTGGTTTGTCTTCTGTTCTCTGGCGTTCGGTTGTTCTTCTAGGCTCTGGGTGGGTGACTTACCGTGGTCTGCTATTTGTTCATTAATAATAAGTGCATGGTGCGAATACATAATTTGTGCGATATATACATGTGTTTTTTCCTGGATCATGGTTGACCGGTTTGGATGAATGAGCGTGCTGTAAAAAGAGAGAGTGATAATTAGAATTCCTATCCTGGTTGACTTGTTTGGTTATTCAATGTTATTCTTAGGTTATTCGCTACCGACCCACCTTTGGCCACTTGCATTAGAGTGCATCGGGTCCGAGTTCAATATTGGTTGCAGCTCTTATGTAGGGGCTTACAAGTGGGTGGTTTTGAGTAGTTCCTATAAATTACTTTGTTAGTACTATAGTAGGTCTATTTATAGCTTTGGTTTGGTGGACTGGACGAATAGATATACTGCTTTGAAGGTTTTATGTTTTAGATATTTATCCGGGTTTAGTAGGAAGTTAGGCGTTATTTGTTTATTATGGTTGGCTTCGGTTATTGATTCTGTGTCCGCCATTGAACTTTGCTTCCTTTTATACCCTAGCCGGTGGGACACGGCCAAGGGATTAACCAATCAGAACGCTCCTAGCGTGGGGCAGCTGTAATGGTTTTTGTAGCTAAAATGGCGTGACACATTTTAAAAATTAATGTAATCTGAACCCTATTTCATGACCATCACGCACACCATTTGTGCCATTATTAAAGAAAAACAACAACAACAACAACAACAAAAGTATTATGTAATAAAAATAATATAAAAATTGGGTAGCGAACTGCTTTGAGGACGAATATGTGTGTGTGTGTGTGTGTATATATATATATATATATATATATATATATATATATATATATATATACTGACACACAATGAAAACGCAAAACAGATATTTTTCAATATTTTGTTAATATTAATGAAAAATATATTTATTGGACTTAAAATAACAATTTATGAGAGGAAGCCATTGATTGGTACATTTCTCTGGGTTTTAATCCTGGTTTTGTTCTCGTTACACATACAATAAGAGAAACACACAAAATGGTGCATGCAATGCACGTGAACTGCCAGTATGTGGACACATACAAGTCACGTAACGGTGTCATATTCCTCGTCACATGAAGAATGCCACGACTCAGAGAACAAGAAAGGGAGCGAGCGTTGGGCATGGTTCAAGGGGCGACTTCGCAAAGCCAAGTTGCTAGGACCTTCAGAGTCCATCCACCCCTGCATGTGCTGTAACCTCACTGCGGTGCAGGGGTGTAACATTCTCTTTGAGAATGGCCAATACAGCACAAAATTGAAGTTTTGAGTAAAATTCAGTATCCGTAAAATTCTGTGATATTTGTGTTTTTGCACAGTTCTTTACACTGTTTTTGTTTAAGTATTGAATTTTTATATTGATGTTGATCATCACTTTATTTATTTGCATTACCATAGTTTGACACCCAATAGCCGATGTATTTTTCGTGCTGGGGTGTCGTTAAACATTCATTCATTCAGAGTCCATCCATCAACCATTGGGCGACTTGCTGAACGTCATCAACAGACCGGGAGTGTTCGTGATCGACTTCGACCTGGTCAACGTCCCGTTACGACCCCACGCCAAGATCGGCAGATTCAACGACACCACCTCCGTGACCGGTTCAGAACTGCGACGATGACAGCAAGCAACACGATAGGACGTCATGGAAGGTCTATCCATCCGATGACGGTCATCCGTCGACTCAGAACGGCTAGACCCAAATGCAGACGCCCGTACAACGGTAACATCATCACACCGCGACATCGTGCTGCGAGACTACAGTTTGTTCTCCAGAATGGTAATCATCCACCAGCCTTTTACCGGAGCATTGTTTTTTCAGATGAGTCCCGTTTCTCTGTCTCCTTTGCCGATGGAAGAGCACGTGTGTACAGGAGACTCTATGAACGGTACACTGACGGATGTGTGAGGAAACATGATCGGTTTGGCGGCGGTTGTCTGATGGTGTGGGGGGGGGGGGGGGGCAATCAACTGTGATTTCAGGAGTGATCTCATCATTGTCCACGATGCCCTTACAGCTCAGCGTTATGTTGACGTTATTCTAAGACGAGTTCTCCAGCCACTTTTGCGCCGTCACCGAAGACCAGGAGGTCCCCTTCTGTTTCAACAAGATAATGCCCGTCCACATACTACAAGAATTACCTAGGCATTCCTGCAACAAGCCGGTATCACCGTTATGAACTGGCCCGCCGTTTCACCGGATTTGAACCCAATTGAACACATGTGGGATGTGTACATCACCGCCAGCCACCACCGCGTAACGTCGCTGAACTTGCACAGGCATTGCAGGAGGGGTGGAGGAACATATCTGTGGCTTATTAGAGATGTTTGTGCCAATCCTTTCACCTACTGACCTTGATATCGGGGGACTAACTTTTCGATTACGAATGCAACTCGATTACTGATGATAACTGGCCATGTTGCCATGTGAATGTAGACCACGTGTGACGTCACAGGAAGATGTCCGTCATATTGTGATAGTCACCTCCGCAACCGTTTCATGACATCTACAGCAACCGGTAATGAACGTTTCAGACGTTGGGTTTCCGAGCAAACGATTCACAATTGGCTGCGAACTGCTCACCTCCACGCATGGCGCCCATATGTTGGGCCCATGTTGACCCAATTTCATCGACGTCAACGTCAACTGTGGGCAAAACGCCACTTGCGATGGACTCAGAGGGAATGGAATAGAGTCGTGTTTAGTGGTGAATCAAGATTCACACTACGATTTGCTGATAGCATGCAGAGGGTTTGGAGACGACGTGGTGAACGTCATGCTCAGTGTTGTGTCAGTGAAGTTGTCACATTCGGAGGCGGACGTGTAATGGTTTTGGGTACTTTCTGTGGAAATGGCCGTTCTCGACTTCATTTCATCCGCGGAAACTTCAACGCTGCTACATACCATGACCAGGTGCTGGCCCAGGAACTTGTGCCCTTCATGGCAGCTCATGGTCCAAGCCTGAGCTTACAGCATGTCAACAGGAGACCCCACACGGCCATCTTGACAAGGGATTACCTGAGGAACGCGGGCGTCAATGTAATGGATTGGCCTTCAAGGTCGCCCTATCTAAATCTCATCGAGCACGTCTGAGATGTGCTGGGAAAACGCCTGCGCACTCTGAGGAAACCTCCACAGACCTTGCAGGAACTTGGTGACTTATTAGTGGAAAAATGGCGCCGTATCCGTAATGCAGTTTCTACACGTTTCAGACAGTCAGTGAGGTGACGTTGCCTTGCAGTTGTAGGTACACATGGAGGGCATACCCGCTACCCTGCTTGTGAATGACCATTTTAACGAATGCTGTGATCGCATGAAACAGATTTTTGACTCAACATTTATTCCTAATATTTCTTTGGACGTCATACAATACAAATACCCTATTTAACACGTTCGTCTGTCATATTTGCTAATTAGCCGAGAAAAAAAGGTTGTGAAGTTTTTAATTTGACTCAGTATATAATATAGACTGGGTGTGTGTACTGTACATGTTTAATATGCACTGGGGAGTGCTTATTCTACGTATAATTTTGACTGGAGAGTGCAAATCCAGGGGAGTGCAAATTATATGCGACACCGGACAACTTACTTGGCTCGAGGGGTTTCATGTGTAGTTGATTTAATTTACCTTAACTGAAACTAGAATTTTATTTCCGTACATATCGTATTCACGTTTTTATCATTACCATAACGGAATTTGTGACATTGATGGTACACTTTCTGGCATAGTTGTTTCGTCAATGGAATGATGTCTAGGGACTCCTGATGGCATCCATAAAGTTGTATGGTAGCAATCTGGAGGATACATCTACAAAATACGATGTATCACTGAACAAAAGTATGCCTGATGGCATTCCATATTTTTAACTTGTGCATACTTTTTCATCTCTTTGTCGAAACTCGTGCACATTTTTTGTAGTGGCAGTACTCATTACGTGAGCCACCGGTAGGACATGATATGCTCACCTATCACGATCACCTAATATCATCACTGTTATGGCTGATTCATGAGTGCATGCCATCACAGCTGTGTGTATTCCATTGAGCTCTGTCCGGTGCTAGGTTTGATTTAATAAATTAGCCTGGGAGTGGCAGTCCTCTTTTTGGATGAAATCTGCAGTCAAGGATCTCCTCGGGAGAGCTGTCCTCCTATAGACGAGGCACTAGAGAGAGATTCATAGAAGCAACCACTATCTTGCCAAATGCCCATAATACTGTGAATTGAGCAGAGATACGGCCCTGACCATGTATAAGGTTTTATTTTTCAGATTCCAGCAATTCAGTATTGTTGTGTTGCCCTGTATAATGTATAATTATCTAGGAAAGGTGGGCAGGGATAGACAACATCATTCACACATATTTGATTTCAGTGTGAATCGCTAATCATCACAAACAAATCACAAGAGAAAGGTTGGGAACAGTTTATTTTCTTAGCCCGTTGGGATGAAATTACAAAAACAGAATCACTGAAACTGAAGACGTAATACAGACACGAGAAGCCAATAAGATACATGTCTCGGTAACAAGGATCAGTCGATTTAAGATAGTTGTGAAGACATATAAGAACTTGTAATTGCGATATTTCAGCAACTAGACGAAAATAAAATAAAAGTAAAATAAAATGTTAAAACAAATAAATAATTAATTAATACAAAGACCCAAACAAACCAACCCCCCCCCCCCCCCCCCCCCCCCCCCCCAAACAACAACACAACCTCACCAACCCCCACCTCAGGTCTTTGGGGGAATTTCGCATGCGACAACGCCAGCAAATCCGGAACATGGAACATATTCCCATCTATACTGTGTGGCGTGTTTCATAGCTACACACGTGTTGTTGTCTCCTGGTGTAGCATCACTGACCAGATCGTTGTACTCGAACGGGGAATCAGAATCAAACCAATATGCACGTCCTGAGGTTTCGTTGAACTTCGCTCCAATTATTGCATTCATAGGTTCTGAAATACAAAGCAGTCGATGAAAACAATAAATATTGTAGATGACGATCATGTTGTGTTGACTTATTTAACACTAAAATACGATTTAAAAATTCCAGTTTTCTAGGATCGATTATGTTCGTGCCTGTAAAACAAATTATGAGACCATAAAAGGCAATGTCCATTAGAATCATTTTTATAGACCATAGCTGTCTTATACTTAATTAAAGTTTAAAAAAAGAAGATTCATTACTGTATTTTAGGCATCGATATAATCGATGCAGGTGACATTGACTGAAGCTCACTAATCTGTACCCCATGACCTCTATGTCAAAGACCTCGTGGTGTATCTCAGTGGTATAGTGGTTGCCTGAAGTGAGATGAGTTGCTAAATAGATCGTCCTCTATGCATGCAGTTCCAGAACGTGCCGTCTGAACAGTACAGCAACGATCTTGGTATAAAACGTTGTTTTTTTATTATTGTTTAACAACACCACTGGAGCACATTGATTTCTTTAATGATCGGCTATTGGATGTGAAACATTTGGTTATTTCGACATATAGTCTGAGAGAGGAAACCCGCTGCAGTTTTCCATTAGCAGTCAGGAATCTTTTATTCCCCATCCCACAGACAGGATAGTACATGCCACGGCCTTTGATAAGCCAGTCGTGGTGCACTGGCTAGAACGAAAAACAACCCAGTAAATCCGTCAACGAGCATCGATCCTAGACCGATGGCGCATCAAGCCATACGTCCCTCCATATGTCGGTATATGTTGTCCCGGATATGGTAAAGTATATATAAATTTTCGCTTCCGGTTTCGGTATGAATAGCACTTTTGTGAATCATGATTACAGCAGTTGAACACCTTTTTGTTATTACAGCTTTTTATTGTTAATGTTCATTATAATGTGATTATACGAAATTATAGTTAAATAGACATACTCGTTTACTGTTTAAGTAACCTCTGGTGCGTTGCATAAGATCCCTGGCCATATGTTCTTTAACTTTTATAGTTATCAATAAATTTATTATTGATATAGTGTTTTATTTAATGACACACTCGGCCCAATGTACATACGGTGTTATGGCATCAGACATATTGTTAAGGAAACATGGTAGGGATGAGACGATTATTCGATGTTACCGAAAACCACAGTTTTAGGCCCACAGTTCGGTGCACCGTTTTCCATTTTGCGAACCGCAGTTCATTTCGATTTTTATATTTCTTTTTAAATGGTACATGTATAAACGTTTCCGTACCTTGCTGGTAATTCCAATGACCCGTAAAGTATTTCGGCCAATCACAGCATTCGATTGGCTTAATCCTTAATTAGAGAGGAAACCCGCTGCCGACACTCCATAGACTACGCTATTTGATTAAGTAACACACATTTGTACATACATACATACATACATACATACATATATACATGCATACATGCATGCATACACACATGCATACATTCATACATTCATACATACTTAATGACTCGATAGTCGAAAGCGTACCATGGCAAATCTGCCAGATGTGGACGATTCGGTGCCACAGGTTCGAGTCCCAGCAACGGCATGGGACAATTTGTGAGGCCAGAAAGGATTTAATTATCCCCTGCGCCAGTGCGTTAATATCTATGCATTTAACAGTCAACCTCGACATACATACAATATATAGATATGCATACATCAATACATACATTCTGGGTACATACAAACATGTACATACGTATATATGTAATAGTTATACCCACACTTTACGAGGTGTATCGGTGAATATCCCTACAGTTTTGGTCGTGGGGCCTCGGAGGTTCTGACAACCAAAATTGTTGTGATATTTACCTACACACCGAGTAAGTGTGGGAATAACTGACATCTACCCCACTTAAGGTCGAGTTAGTTAGTATATTAGTTCTATAGCAAGTAAAATCAATATCTAGAAAGTAGTAAATAATGAAACGAAAATAACGTCGACCAAACGTCGTGAGCCTCACATTTTGTTCTGGAGCCTCATGTTTTGTTATCAAGCAGTGAAACTGTCTATTTCAGTTTTTCGTGTCGCATTGTAAATGCAATTTGAGGTAGTTTTATTAGAGTGTGTGTTAGAGATGTACTGGTATCGGAATATATCAAAACCCGGGGACGTTGTTTATATTTCTCGGGATGGGAATAGTATGGAGAATTAAGTACTAAAATGCTACTTCCGAGAGCATTTTTATATTTAGATATTTTATGCTGTGTAGAACTAAAAAAAAAAAAAAAAAGTTTATTTTTATTTTTTGTTTTTTAAGTTTGGGGAATTTACTGGATAGGAGGTAGTTTTGACACCCCTACCACACTAACTACAGCTCCGCACATTGTACGTACCGTGCTGTAAATATATCAAGGGAACTATTGTTAATAAGTGCACATGTGTAATTAGATGACTCTTTCTATTGGTTGAAATATTACGAAAATATAATTGGAACTTTGGTATATGCAAATGACGTCACCCATCTAACAAATATTTGTACATGGCTTGTTCTATTTGTTGAAATATTACGAAAACATAGTTTGAACTTTGTTATATGCAAATGATAAGTGTAACCAAGCAAAACCATTTTTGTCTTATTTTGTAACGGTGAATTGTGAAAGACGGTCGTGGGTGTGAAAATAAGCCAGCGTAAAAAGACTTTGAACGCCAAAATGGAGATTTGTTTGTTTCGTTAAATGGACTTCGTTTTCTGTGCATTTTAATTGGTACAATCAAGAAGATTTTAAATTCTAACTGCAGGAGGAGAAATGTTTCTTGAGACAGTTACGCTGCTGATTCCCGCAACACGTAGTGTTGTATAATGCAGGTTATAACAGCTGTATGTGTACCAAAAGGCGAAAATTAGTCTACATTCCCCCAGTATGGATACCTAAAGTCTTCAGAAAAGTGTTGAAGGATTTAAAAGACAATGCGTTGCAACCGAACATCGCAAGTGTGAACGTGACGGCAAGTGTTAGTAACGGTCGCGCAGTCGTGCGCTTCTTCAAATGTGAACACGTGCTCATCAAATGTAAGAGAAACAACGAAAATACTTTCCGGATTTCAATGTAACGTATGACAATAAACGTCCATTGTATTATTCTTTTTTCTCTCTCTTAAATACAGGTGTATTTAAATTAAAGGTGTAGGTGTATCATGGTACACCTACACTTTTCCTCCAAAAGTGTAGGTGTATTACAATACATATATTGTAATACACCTATATATATTTTGAATACACCTACACTGTTAACAAAAGAAACCATGACAAACCATGAGAAACCATGAGAACGGAATTGGGGTATAATAGATAATTACCGTGACCCGAATCGGCAGTGTAGTTAATGATTGCTTCTCGGTAAAGATCATTCTTCCAAGACAAGTCCAATACAACCATTCTCGCTCCCACCATATTGCAATCTGTCTTAAGCTTTTCAACCCATACTTTATCTGACACCTCCAACACAAGGAACATTCGGTTATAGTCTTTTTTATATAGTGTAAATCCTTTTTTCAATATGCACATTGCTGAAACAGGGAAACGACAGATGATAAACAAGGTGTGTTAAAAACGTCTACAGCATACATAATAAATACATGTCTATATGAAATTTATATACAGTATAATGGTGGGGAGATATAGAATACTATACGAGTTTTCGCTAGATATCATTTTTACGAAACGAGTGAACTTCCCAAACGTATCTGACCGAACGAAAGTGAGGTCAGATACGTTTGGGAAGTTCACGAGTTCATTCGTAAAAATGATATCTAGCGAAAACGAGTGTGGTATTTTATTTATTACCCTCCTTTAAATCACGCAAATTATGAAAAATAAATAAATAAATAAATCAATTTTGTAGCCTATTTCAAGACCGGATGTTGATTTGCATAACTAACCGGTGCACGACTACGTACCGCCGCATTGAGAAATAGTTCGTTGTACTTCCGCTACTTCTCAGTGACGTTTTCAGGGGAGTGGTGTAGACGTACTTCCCCATAAATTTTCATCGGGTTTCATTTTTTAATTTAAAGAAAGCTGTAAGGTACATGCATCAATATATGTTTATTTTCATATTGGGTGAAAAATGGGTAAAACTAATGCATAATTCCATATTTTCATAAAACGCCCCCAAGAAACAAATGTTCCCGTTACCCCACTGGTTATGCTAATAATGATGAATTCACAAATCACAACTGACAATAACAATTTGTTGACCAAAAATCCAACCAATAAGAGAATAACAAGTGTTTTTGCAGTTAAAAACGTGTAGCTTGCAAAAGCAGCTGAGTTCACGGGAAAACTAAAGTTATAACTTTAAGGTCTTTTATATCACTTTTCGCGCCTTGTTTTGGATTTCTTTGTACACAATAAATATAGCATATCTTACCGTAATTTCACTTGAAATCCATATTTCGTAAAAGGTACAATTTTTCAATCACAGAATTTTCTTCAAACACATTCAGGTGCTTCAGTAATGTTCGAAAAAAAAAATCAATTTTTTCCAGCATTCTGAAAATGGAAACGTCATGTACCCAGTTTGTGGTTATTGTAAGGCGGTGCAAAGTGACGTCATTGGAATTCTGACGTCATTCAAATTCTGACGTCATTCAAATTCAAAATTAGCTATATTATTACAATGCATCGCCACATTAAAATAAAAACTGGTCTATTAACCTTGACCCCTGTTAAATTTCTACAACAAGCAAACAACGCTGTTTACAGGTCGGTATATTTTACTTTTTCATAATTCTACAAAAAATATTAAGTTTAAGTTTAAAAAAATAAAAAAACTACCTTTTGTCAAATATATCATATGAAAAAATTTACGTTGGATATGTTTCATTTATTGTGTACGAAGCCAAAACAAGGGTCCAAAAAGTGACTGTCGTAGACCTTAATAATGATGAATTCACAAATCACAACTGACAATAACAATTTGTAGACCAAAAATCCACATAATAAATCAAATGAATATGTTTAATTATTGTTCTATTCATTCTTTTATTTTTATTTTTTATTTAAAAATATTTCTCGCGCGGTCCAGTTTACATCAACTTATAATGAATGACATTTGTAGTAAAAATTGTGGATGTTACTGACCTTGACATTAATTATGAATGAAAAAAATAGTCCCGTTATGCTAATAAGGTCGCTGTCCAACCAATCGAAATTGACTCTGTTCCCTGTTGACAAATCAAAATACAGTTTGTAATACGCACCTGGTGGTGCGTACGAAATTTGTACGACACCGCTATATCTTCACCAGGAGGGTAATAATGATTTGTACATACTATGGCAACTGACAAAACACAACACAAATATAACTAGGTCTATGCAATCTAAAACTAGATTAAATCAAGTCATTTTTTAGATTATTTGCCCAAATTAAATATTGCCCAAGGTCATTGAGCTATTTAATATTTTCGGTAGTTGACAGATGGATTAGCTTAACAACACTAGGTCGTATGTAATAATACGCTTTAACAATGTTTTGTCTTGAGATCATTATGTTGGTGACATTGAGCTATAAACTGGCTTATAACTTAAATTCCAGTAATACATATTGATAACGACTTCCTTTCGATGTTGTTTTTATTCTGCTATAGGATTTCGACATGAATAAATCCGTAATCTTTCTTTTATTAAAGCAAAACTATTATTATCTATTTTTTTCTCAATTCCATATATAATTTAAACCAATCCTGTCTTACATTCATCAACCAACTATCGTCCTATTGGTGCATAAAGAGCCGTAAAACAGAATTATTGATGTTACCTAATTTAATCCAAAATGTAAACATTCTTAATGTTCTCAATATTTACATCGGAAAACGCGCTTGTTCGCTCTATATATAATCGATAAACGTGCCTTTACGTACACCTAGTAGCTTTTTACAGCACTGTACATGCAATGTTTTTATATCTTTAGCTGTGTGAAAACCTACATTGGCGTGTTGGCCAACACATTTGTGACAGTTGGAAACCTGAGCTCATAACATTAGTTTCACAATTATACAAGTATAAAATTATCCCTGAGCCTCGCATTAGTTTCTTAAAGTTACAAATAACGTAGTTTTTGTTGTCCTTATGTTATTTTAATTCCTCTTTATGCTAGTGTCACACTATCAACTGTCAAGTGCAGATTGATCCACGGCAAATAGTTGTAGTTTAAAACTGTCAAAAGATCCTAGTCCACTGAAAAATCACATTCTAGTAGTTATAGTATAAAACTGTCAAATGAAGATTGGTCCATTGGAAAGTAACATACCAGTAGTTGTTGTAGTAATAGCATTGCAAAATAAAGATTTGTCAATTCAAAAACAACAGATCAGTAATTGCAGAAATAATAATAATAATAATTCTGTAAAATTAGAGATACATACCTTCATAATCTGTCCTATTGTTTCGACAGTTCGCGACAACTTCATTGGCAATTTTCAAATCTTTAGTCAAACTGCTGATAGTTCCAATGGCGTTGTTCAGATCTTCAGTCAAACTGGTGATTTTTGCATTGGCATTGTTCAAATCTTCAGTCAAATTGGTGATATTTTCAATCAAACTGGTCATATTTTCATAAAGCGGATGTTGAGAATTTTGTCAGTGGTATGTACAGGTAAACTAACTTTTTTCTAAAGTGTGCTCTTAATAATCTGCTATGATCAGTCAGTTCTACCCTGTTCCGAAGAGAGCCTTCTTTAACCATACATGGATATATGCAGGATGGTGTGGAGTATGACTATTATCATATCCATTCTCTATGTATAGTTGACGTCTTTCACGTTACCTATATATATACCCAGGTTGGGGTGGAGTATGACTGTTATCATATCCCTTCTGTATGTATACTTGATGTCTTTCACTTTACCTACATAAAAACCCAATAGCCGATGTATCTTTTGTGCTGGGGTGTCGTTAAACATTCATTCATTCATTACATATATATACACAGGTTGGTGTGCAGTATGACTATTATCATATCCATTATGTATGTATAGTTGATGTCTTTCACTTTACCTATATATATACACAGGTTGGTGTGGAGTATTACTATTATCATATCTATTCTGTATGTATACTTGATATCTTTCACTTTACCTATATATACACAGGTTGGTGTGCGGTATGACTATTATCATATCCATTCTGTATGTATACTTGATGTCTTGCACTTTACCTATATATACACAGGTTGGTGTGGAGTATGACTATTATCATATCCATTCTGTATGTATACTTGATGTCTTTCGCTTTACCTATATATACACAGCTTGGTGTGCAGTATGACTATTATCACATCCCTTCTGTATGTATACTTGATGTCTTTCACTTTACCTATATATACACAGGTTGGTGTGCAGTATGACTATTATCACATCCCTTCTGTATGTATACTTGATGTCTTTCACTTTACCTATATATACACAGGTTGGTGTGCAGTATGACTATTATCACATCCCTTCTGTATGTATACTTGATGTCTTTCACTTTACCTATATATACACAGGTTGGTGTGCAGTATGACTATTATCACATCCCTTCTGTATGTATACTTGATGTCTTTCACTTTACCTATATATACACAGGTTGGTGTGCAGTATGACTATTATCACATCCCTTCTGTATGTATACTTGATGTCTTTCACTTTACCTATATATACACAGGTTGGTGTGCAGTATGACTATTATCACATCCCTTCTGTATGTATACTTGATGTCTTTCACTTTACCTATATATACACAGGTTGGTGTGCAGTATGACTATTATCACATCCTTTTTGTATGTATACTTGATGTCTTTCACTTTACCTATATATACACAGGTTGGTGTGCAGTATGACTATTATCACATCCCTTCTGTATGTATACTTGATGTCTTTCACTTTACCTATATATACACAGGTTGGTGTGCAGTATGACTATTATCACATCCCTTTTGTATGTATACTTGATGTCTTTCACTTTACCTATATATATACACAGGTTGGTGTGCAGTATGACTATTATCATATCCATTCTGTATGTATACTTGATGTCTTTCACTTTACCTATATATGCACAGGTTGGTGTGGAGTATGATTATTATCATATCCATTCGGTATGTATACTTGATGTCTTTCGCTTTACCTATATATACACAGGTTGCAGTGTACTAAGTTCATTTCTAGTCCGTGTGTATAACCTTTAACCTTACCTGCATATATAATTTTTCGATCCCTTTCATGTTATATTTACCTACAACAACAAGCTTATTATAACGATGTTTGACTATCATTTTAACCACTTTAATGTTAATCTTACCCACATTGATATAACCAAGTTCGGCTGAATATTTTTGAAGCATTTGAATATTATTCTTACCCACAACGACAAGCTGCAAGTTTATAGACCCTCCAACTGCCTCGTTTCACTGAAATTGAAGATATATGTGTATATATATATATATACTCTTCAAAAGAAGAAACGCAAAACCACATTGTCGTAACATTTGTAGAATTGATTTAATTATTGAATGGTGAGTCCGATAATTACCAAATGTTGCAGGATTGTTCACAATTCACTCTAGTCCATTGTGAGTAAGTGATAGGACACACCACCAAGGTCAAGGTCATCTGGAGTCAATACCGGGTGTGGCCTCCGCGTGTGTTGACAACTGCCTGGCACCGCCTGCCCATTGAAGCAACCAGAGTACGGATGACGTCCCGGGGGATGGTGGCCCACTCGGCCTGCAAGGCTGCTGCCAGCTCGGGCAGGGTCTGGGGCTGTGGTTGTCGCTGTCGGAGGCGTCGGTCCAACTCGTCCCATAGATGCTCAATTGGGTTCAAATCCGGTGATATCGATGGCCAAGGAAGGACATTAATGTTGTTGTTCTGTAGGAAAGCCGTTGTGAGACGTGCTGTGTGAGGTCTGGCGTTGTCATGTTGGAACACTGCGTTGGCGTTGGCCATAACTGGAACGATGTGTGGCTGGAGGATCTGGTCAATGTAGCCCTGTGCATTCAGGTTGCCCTGCACGTGGACCAGGTCAGTTCTGCCAGTGTGTGAGATGGCTGCCCACACCATGACACTACCCCCGCCGAATCTGTCCACTTCCTGCACGCAGTTTGCCGCATAACGTTCACCACGACGCCTATACACGCGACATCTTCCATCATGACGTCGGAGCAGAAATCGGGACTCGTCACTGAACCACACCTGTCTCCATCGCAGTTGAGGCCATTGTCGATGAATCTGGCACCACTGCAGTCGGAGTCGACGGTGTTGTGGTGTTAAGATGACACCTCGAACTGGACGTCTGGCACGAATTCCTACCTCACGTAGGCGGTTCCGTACGGTCTGGTCGGATATCCTGCGCAAACCTGGTATTGCTGCGGCTGTGGAGGTGGCAGTAGTCAATCGTTCCCGAAGGTGGCGTACCCGGATGTAGCAGTCCTGCCCGGGGGTAGTGACCCGTGGTCAACCGGATCTAGGGAGGTCACGTGTTGATCCATGTTGCTGGTAACGGTCCCACAGTCTGGAGATGGTGCTTGGGGACACATGGAATGCCCTGGCAACGGCCGTTCTGGATTCGCCTGCGTCTAGTCGGCCGATGGCATTGTTTCTCTGCGGTTCACTGAGACGTGGCATGTCCTGGATTGTCAACTGTCGGCCAGATACAGAGGCCAGGCAAGCGAACACCCTGCACTTTTATACTGTCGGTGTTCATGTTGCACGTGCAGACAACGCACGTGCAGTGGTGACATGGTTTGCACGTGGCTGCGTTTTTGCGAATATTCACATTTTGGAACTTTATTGTACAGTAGCTGCGTTTTATCGAATGAAACCGTGGGAATGTGTTTGGGACATGCAATGACCTTATATTCACAAAGCATGAACCGGTAGGAAACATAAAATCGGAGTTATAACCCATTTGTACCCTTTTGCGTTTCTTTTTTTGAAGAGTATATATATATATATATGCCATTTTTTTTATCCAAACATATTACACTTGTTACAGCGCAGCCATCATGATATACCTAACACAGTCGTGCTAATTACAACAAATCGCTCCCATGTGCAAACCACGAGATCTGTATACGTGCGCGTTCTGGACGTGAAGCATTGATATATGATCTATAATGGTTTAGGGTTTCCGATTACTGGTCCTCGTTATTTTGGATACGGCGCAATATTAAAAACATGCCGCGAGTGGGTGTAGCACAATGAAACAACGTCATTAATCATTTACGAGTAGGCGAATACAGGTTGGCCATAGTAAGGACGTTCCATGTATCCTCAAGCAGTAGGGATGAGACGATTATTCGATGTTACCGAAAACCACAGTTTTAGACCCACAGTTCGGTGCACCGTTTTTCAACTTGCGAACCGCAGTTCTTTTCGATTTTTTATATTTCTTTTTAAATGGTACATGTATAAACGTTTCCGCACCTTGCTGGTAATTCTAATGACCCGTAAAGTATTTCGGCCAATCACAGCATTCGATTGCCTTAATCTTGAATTGTTTACATGGGCGATAGGTGCCGTTCGATCTTGCACAGAACCCGCGAATTTCGTGCCGGGACCGTAAAAATTGTAACATCCCAAAATAGGGACTGGCCTCATTGATTAATCCGCTGAGAGAATAAACATTTTAAGTATCTTTCATCCCAGTTGTCAAAATTGAAACAAGTAAAGAAGTATAAAATGACACCCAATTTCCGTCATATTCCATACGTTTCTGTCAGGACGAAATCGTCCGTAGTTCCAGAACTATAATGTACACAAACTACTTTGCATCTTTTTTCTTTTCTTCTTTAAATAAATCTTTGCAGTTTGTTGTTGTTTTTTTCAGTACGAGTACGAGCAAAGTAACTAAATAAAAATCATAAATAGTTAAATAATTCACTATTATTCACTATGTGCATTTACTGGTGCTTACTTATTTTATTATTATTATTTTATTTTTAATCTGTGATAGCGTTTTATGTAACTTGTGTTCAGTTAAATCACAACGTAACAAAAGATTTATTATGTTGATATTTGTTTTGCACTTTCCATTCAGTTTTGTTAGATTAAGCATACACTTGGCATTAATTTGTACTATATGTCAGGTTTTAGAAAATATTCCACATTCATGAAATTCCAACCACCGAATATTGCAGTACCTTTCTAGAATGTTTTGGTACTTTCTATAATCTTCCAATGGCTGCTATGTTTTAGTTCTTTCTAGAATGTTCCAGTGTTGTCTAGAATGTCCCAGTGATTTTTAGAATGTTCTAGTGCTGCGACCATATGGTTTATATATAGGCCTATACGTGCATAGCTCAACTTAGTATTTTTAGGTGCGCAATATCATCATCGCGAAGCTGCGTACATTCTGGCGATTCAGTTTGTTATGTTTGTGGATTCTACATTGACCCAAGGCACGTAAAGCATGGAATCTACGAAATTTGCACAAGCTTATGAATTATACTTTGGCATGAAGATTGGGGATCAAGACAAATGATGGGCTCCACACGTAGTTTGTGGTACATGTCGATCGAATTTGGAGGGATGGATGCAAGGTGACCACTAACCACTTTTCGACAACAGTTATAAAACTACAGCTGCTCTGAAAAGACATAAAAGGTTCTCAAAATAGTTTTCGTGATAGATGATTAATGTTTCTGTAATGACATTGAGAACTTGTTTCAAGAACTTGGTATTGTTCATGAACCAAATGATTGGTGTTTCTTCATAGACAGTTCGTCTCAAATGTGTTCTGCACAATGGAAATCAGTATCCATCAATACCAATTGGACACTGTGCATATAAAGGAACACTACGAAAATGTAAAATGTCTTCTGGAAACTATAGACTACAACAGGTACAAATGGCAGGCCTGTGGCGATTTCAGAATGATTAGCTTCTTAAAAGGACTCCAAGCAGGCTATACAAAACATTCTTGCTTTCTTTGTCTGTGGGACAGTCGTGCATCTCACCACTACTGCTTTGACACCCAATAGCCGATGTATTTTTCGTGCTGGGGTGTCGTTAAATATTCATTCATTCATTCATTCAACACTACTGCAAAAGGCACTGGCCTCAAAGAGAACACTTTATTCCAGGCACACATAATATGAAGTACCAGCCCTTGGTAGAATCAGACAACATCCTTATGCCTACACTGCATATCAAACTTGGCCTTGTCAAACCGTTTGTGAAAGCACTGGATAAAGAAAGCGAAGCTTTCGAATACATTTCCAACATGTTTCCACATCTGTCAAAAGCAAAAAAAATCAAAGGTGGTACTTTCACCAGACCAGGGGCCGTATGCATGAGGAGCGGATAAAACTAAACGTGGATAGCGGCTAAACGCGGATTGCTAATCGCGTTTAAATTTATTCGCTTTTTGGTATGCATAAACGTAAATGACGTCGCGAATAGCTATCCGGCGGCGTTATTTTTAGATTGGGGGAACTCCTCGCCGCGCATGGCATTCTGGAACCGAACGTTGCGCTTACAATGTACTTTTGTAAACAAAAAGAACAGTGTTTCGTTTAATATTTATAAATAAATAAAATATATAAATAAATGTATAAATGTATGAAATAAAATAAAATTAATTTAAATTTAAAAATAATAGGCCTAATACAAAAATAATAATGAAAATAAATAAAATTAAATACATAGTTATAAGAAGAAGAAAAAAAATATAGCAATCCAGTTATTAACAGTCATTAAAAGTGCAGTATATATTTAGGAAGGGGTGCAAATATTTAGGAAGGGGAGGAAAGGGAGGGAGGGGAGAGAGAAGGAGAGAGAAATAACAAAGAAATATGCTACAGGTAAATCCTTTACTCAACCTGATTACCTGCACTTGACGACGATAAGACCGGCCTCGGTGGCGTCGTGGTAGGTCATCGGTCTACAGGCTGGTAGGTACTGGGTTCGGATCCCAGTCGAGGCATGGGATTTTTAATCCAGATACCGACTCCAAACCCTGAGTGAGTGCTCCGCAAGGCTCAACGTGTAAGTGTAAACCACTTACACCGACCAGTGATTCATAACTGGTTCAACAAAGGCCATGGTTTGTGCTATCCTGCCTGTGGGAAGCGCAAATAAAAAATCCCTTGCTGCTAATCGGAAAGAGTAGCCCATGTAGTGGCGACAGCGGGTTTCCTCTCAAAATCTGTGTGGTCCTTAACCATATGTCTGACGCCATATAACCATAAATAAAATGTGTTGAGTGCGTCGTTAAATAAAACATTTCTTTCTTTGACGACGATAATGTACTTTTTGTCGGAATTTATACAAATAAAGAACTGGGGTTTTTTCATGTGGATTATGAGCCCCACACCTACCCACACCCTCAACCCTACCACCACCGCAACAGAGTCTTCTTTTGGTTCAGTATATGAAATGGACTGAACATTTATGAAAATAAACACCCAGTGAAACTCACTTGGGGTTTTGTTCAAATGAATTATGGGACACACACTCATAGTCTAAAATATATTGGCAGAACACTCAAAAGAGAAAGGGAAACTGTTTTTAATACAGGGGCAATGTTTCGTTATTATTATTTAATAGCCATATAAAAGTAATAATACTGAAAAACGAAATAATATTTTTTAAATCCAAATGCAAATACATGTATAAAATTTATAATCTGGAATAATAGTTTTAACACACATAAACAACTTTTAGAGGCATATCCAAGACATTAAATGCTCAATTATGGACACCACGAGAATGGAACTTGTAATTTCAGTTTTTCGTTAATTTGTCATTGCTTTCAATAAGCTCTACAAAGATTTGATTTCCATTACTATACCGAGTGTAATAACATTAATCCGTCAAACCAACTGTATCTTAAATAACTAGTAATGTTAACTATTAGTATATATTTTTTTACACTTTTAATACATAGGGACTTAATTCCATGTTACACGTATATATACTCTATTCCATGTTGAAACTTAAAATACCATAAAAATAAATGACGTTTTGTACATGATATACAAAATATACAGAGAAAGAAAATAAGGGAACACTTAGTATTGAATACTATTATCGTCCTAATGTCTGTACGAAGATGTACTGTGGGAGTCACTGAATGACAGTAATGTAAGACTGGGTGACAGTAATGTGAGACTGGGTGACAGTAACACAGTTAACTTCCTAACACAATAGATGAGAGTTTTTGTTGCAGTCACTATCTCCTGTAAGTGTTGGGGGTGATCCCTTATTTCTTTCAATCGGTACATATTGCCAAACAGGGCATACACTGTAATACACAACAAACAACAATTCAAAGTAATATTAATAATTTATTTCACCTTACAAATTGCAAAGAGTGAAGCAAGCATAGTGTAGAAGTAAATAAACCAAGTGTAGATAACTTAAGATAAACCCATCTTAAATTGTTAATTAAATTGGATGACATGTCAGAGGGAACATGTAATTAAATACTTACTCAATATTGTACATGAACAAAATTATTACTTAAAATTATTTTTTATTCTTTATCAGATTTTAAAACAATTTCATGTATTTTTCATAATTATTTTGTTAATTTGTCATTATGTTATTGATTGTTTTGCATTGTACTTCTCAATTATAATCATCTAACTGTAACGTTATTTTCCTGTTGCGTATTGATTTAATTTTAAAATTCAAAATAAAGATGTATGAAAAATGTAAAATATGAATATAATTTTGTGTTAAAAGAGCATGTAAATCAGAAAGTTCACATTTACTTATTACTTTGTCATCTACAGCTGTCTTTAAGAGTAAATGTATATTAGTACATAACAGCTCTGCTATCAACATCATGAACCACTTGGGTTAAAATCTCTTTCATACCAAAGTTATCATCTTGTAACAAAACCAAACCTGGATCACTGTCATTGTATTTCTCTGAATCAGATGGAGGCTTTTAGCACAGTTATGCAGCATTACACAAACCGTAATAACTTTATGAATCTTAGAATGTTCCAGCTGTATATCTTCACTTGTACAGCAACTTATGTGCCATGTACCTGGAACAAAATGTTACAAATATGACATTTATGATAATAAGATATCTGGGTAATAACAGGTGGGGTGTTTTTTGTTGTTGTTGTTGTTGTTATTGTTTTTTTGTGTGTGGTGGGTTTTTTTTTTTTTTTTTTTTGGGGGGGGGGGGTTGTTTTTAAGAAAAAGAACAAATCATCTGCTTCATTAAGGTAAAAAAAGAAAGAAAAGAATTTCACAGCATGTCACAATATATGTTTATAGAGCACAATGATAGAACTTGTTATGTACCTACATAGTTTTACTTTTATGCTTTAATAATGGTGAAAAATTGTATCTTATGTTTAGTGGTTAATTTATCTTACCAACGCCATATTTTATGCTTTAAAATAATTACTTCAGCTAGTTCTCTCTCTCTGTCTGTCTCTCTCTCTCTCTCTCTCTCTCTCTCTCTCTCTCTCTCTCTCTCTCTCTCTCTCTCTCTCTCTCTCTCTGCAGGGGCGTAGCATGATCTGGACCTGGGGGGGTGGGGGTGGGGGTGGTGGTTTCGAATATGAACCAAGTGGACCTTTTTCTATTTTGTTTTTGAACCACCCGAAACTCCATATTTATAAACCTGTATGTTTTAGTACTGAAAGCGGACCATTTGTTTGGGGGGGGGGGGGGGGTGTGTTCGTCCGAAAGCCCCCGAATTCCTCCCGCCCCAGCCTACGCCCCTGGTCTCTCTCTCTCTCTCTCTCTCTCTCTCTCTCTCTCTCTCTCTCTCTCTCTCTCTCTCTCTCTCTCTCTCTCTCTCTCTCTCTCTCTCTCTCTCTCTGCTATCTATATACACACACATAGTTTTACACACACACACACACACACTCACACACACACTGTCTGCACATTGACAGAATGACATTTGATACATCCATATTCGTTTTGTGGTTTGGCACCTGCTGAAGAGTGTTGTCAGTCCATCTCACCAAATTGTTGACTGATGCATGTCTATAACATAAAATGAACCAATACATAAATAAGTGAGTCAACGAATCAATGAAAGTAGCTTATATAATTATTATATATCTTGCACATGTTTTCAATAAAAATAAAATTAAACTACTTGTTTCAGTTACGAAAACTATGTTCCACTAAAAGGGTAGCCTACACTACAGTACTGTGCATGGCCATTTCAATCATCCGGTGGTTTAATATTATTTACGCTGACAATTTAGTGAAAATCTAAAACTTTATTTGCTTACCTTAGGCTAGTTGTTTGACAAGCCGTTGGTTATGTTCCCAGGCATACCCACCCCAATAAAGACATACAGATTAATTTCTATATTTCCATTTTTGTATGTTCCCCAAATAACCTTCCCATTTTTTGATAAGTTGTCGACGTGTTTTCGTGAACAACATACATGTATGACGTAATCAAAATTCGTGCTTACGTTGTTTGAAGTTAAAAAGAAATAGGAAGTACAATGCCAATGGGAGGGTTTTTGATGGGGGACGGTTTTCGATAGGTTACATTAAAAGACTGAAGACAATGCATGGCGATGTGGCAAATACAAACAGACTGAATTTAATATGTAATAATTATTACATAAAAACAAGTTCCTCACCGATCAGTTACCGTAGCCATATTGAAAGTGTTGCAAACTTGTACTTTTGTAGATTTTTGACAGCGATGTTAACACGCCCAACCGACTGGACACTTCGATGTTTCCTGATATTTCATCTGTTGTCTTCAGAATATCTTGTTGTTCAAATTTAAATTCTTCATGTTTTTCCACATTATAAAACGTGTCAAACTGCTTTGTTCGATCAAGAAATAACCAGTTTTGTCGACATATTTGCCTGTTTCTGAATCGCAACACACCAGCGCGGCCATTTTCCTTTCAGAATTATCCGGCGGATAGGCCTTTATACGGAGAAAATGTAGCGAATAGCGTTATTCGCGTTTAGGCTATTCGGGGAGCTCTATCCTGCCGTCATGCATACCAAATTTCCCCACTTATCCGGCGGATAGGCACTATTCCCGGATAGTGGACTTATCCGCCCCTCGTGCATACGGCCCCAGATGTATGCAAGATGCTTCAGTCACACAAGTGTGAAGAAAAAATGGCATCAAAAGAATGAAACGCTTGAAGTTCGTTCAGAGGAGTGGTTGAAAATTGATACAGACTTATGAAAAGCTTGGATGCCGGATGTCTTTGAAATTGCATTTTCTCCATTCTCACCTAAATATCTTCAGTAAAAATACGGGTGACATCAGTGAGCAACACGGCGAAAGATTTCTCCAAGATATATCAACTATGGAAAGAAGACATCAAGGGAAATGGGACTGCAACATGATGGGTGACTATCTGTGGAGGTTAGTACGTGATGACTCATCATGTCATCGAAGAAAAGTATGAAAAACTATTCATTTGTGATTTGTAATCTTTGTTGTTGATGTACACCTGTATATTAGAACATGCAGAATATCTATGTAATATTTGTGTTAATAAATGTCATTAAAAAATCCATCAATATAGTGTTCTGTATGTGTCTTTGGTGCAAAAAATCTCATAAATTCGTAAAACATTTCCTAAAATTAGTAAATATGAGATTTTGTGACTAAAACTAACACTCTAGAAGAAGTAGTGACATGTTTGTAATCTGTACACTTTAACTCAACATAATCAACAACAAAATTGTCATAACTAAGAACTTTGAAAATGTCTGTTACATTGTGAATCAACAGTAGTTCTATATATTAGCTATTTATTTGTCGAGTAATCCATAAAAAACACTTCTCATTAAAGATTTATCAAATAATTATCAAAATAATAATAAACATGACAGAAATATGTTTTGATATATATCTTTCTTTTAGACTTCTATAATGTGTACATGACACCCATATATTATGTACTCCAGAATGCATTTAAAAACAACTGAATTAAAAAAGAAATGCAGGACCCCTAGCAATCTCGCCCCAAATTATTTTGTCAACCATCTGAACTCAAATCCTGGGGGACACATTGCCCAAGTATCCCAGACCCAACGCGCTAACATGGCATGGTACAAATGCAATTTTTGTTTTCCAATCAAGATATAATTTTATATGTACAGTCATTTTACAAATGACCATGAAAAATAAACTTTCTTGCTCTTAAAATACTTTATAAAAATGTATGTATGATAATTGGCGTCCTACTTGAGAAAAGTATCGTGAATAAATCGAACCGTGAACCAAAAATCGAAAATTGAACTGAAAATAAAAAAACGAACCGTCCAATCCCTACCAAGCATCATGTCGATATTGTGGTATCTGTTTCAGCAAAATCAGACAAACACGTGACCTTCCCATATGAGGTAGACCACGTGTAACCAGTGTGGCCCAGGACCGCTACATATGGGTAATTCATCTACGGCAAAGGACGACCACGGCAACTTCTACTGCTTACACAGTACCAGGTTTGTGTAGGAACCGACCACGTGAGGCAGGTATTCGAGCAAGACAGCCTGTAAAACGTCTCATTTTCACTCAACAACATCGTCGACCTCGACGACGGTGGTGTCCAGTCAATAAAGTGTGGCCTCAACTGCAATAGAGACGTGTATTGTTTAGCCACGAGTCTCGGGTCTTTTTTTTTTTACTCTATTGCGCTGATGGAAGATGTCAAGTGTACAGACAGCATTAACCACAGTCGCATAATCTCCACAGTTGGCACTGATGCTACAGACCGTGTGATGTAATTGTTGAACGTGACTGCTATAATTAAGTAATTAGTAAGCATGTTAGAAGTGATGACGTTCCAGTGATCAACTATAGTGGATTCCGTGGCAAGGAAATGCCAAGTAGTTCTGGACTCCCATGTGAACAGTCACTTATAAATAAGTAATTAGTAAGCGTGTTAAAAGTGATGACGTTCCAGTGATCAACTATAGTCGATTCCGTGGCAAGAAATTTCAGGTAGTTCTGGACTCCCATGTGAACAGTCACTTATAATTAAGCAATTAGTAAGCGTGTTAAAAGTGATGACGTTCCAGTGATCAACTATAGTCGACAATTAATCCGTTGAGTTCTACACATTGATTATAAAACGTCAAATATAAATTGAGTGTCGTTTAAATTATAATTGTAATTGTTGCTACAGTTTGTGGTATAGGTTTGTTTTCATGTGAATCTAAAAAACAAAACACCCAGTCATACCCAATATTGAATAGGTATTCAATATACCATTTGTAAAGTCTTTACGTATAAACATGATGATAGGTGTTTTGTTTTTGTTTTGTTTAACGACACCACTGGATCATATTGACTAATTAATCACCGGTTATTGGATGTCAAACATGTTTATTCTGACTCGTAGTCATCAGCGGAAACCCACTACCTTTTTCCTAATGCAGCAAGACATATTGTGTATGTACTTTCCCACAGATAGGAAAGCACATACCACTGCCTTTGACCAGTCGTGCTGCACTGTTTGGATCGGGAAAAAAAATCAGTCGAATGTGTCGACAGAGGTTGTTCGATCCTGCAATGCAAGCACGTCAAGCAAGCACTCTACCGACTGAGTGAAATCGCGCCCAACGATAATACGTGCATGGTCCTCATAAACATAATCTTTATTATGTTCATATAATTCTAACTCATACATATAGATTTCTTTACATATATTTAATCAGCAGTAGGCGTCTTGATTTTTATGTTAGTAATTTTTAATGGAAAGCTTTAAACGAGTATTATATAAACTGCCAGTGATTTCAGATACATGTATTCCACCACTGCACATCAAGTTTTCATCTCCCGATTCCGCCTCATGTAACCGTACGAAACTGATTTTTTTTTTTATATAAATATAAAAATTGTGAATTACGATCTTAAAATTCATGCTAGTGTCTTGACATATAATAAATAAAACACACTCACACACCAAACTAAAATTTAAAAACAAAATGTTTTTAAAAATTAAAACCAAACCAAAACCCATACACAAAATAACAACAACGCACAACATTTTCCTCTATGAAAAAGTATATTTGATATGAAAAAGTATGAAACTGAAACTTATTCCATACTGTTATTGATGTTTCCAGATGACTCAAGCATTCTGTGTTTTTACTTTCGTCAGTTTTCAAATATCATAGTATTGATTTGTGTATGAAACAGCTCCTCAGTGTGTGCTGTGTTCTGCTTATATATTATATTTGGGTTTTTTATGTCTTTGTCAGTTTGTCTGTTTTTTTCTTTACAGAGATATTTTTCAAGTTCATCTTGATGGTGAAACACAAGGTGATATCCTGAGTGTCTCTGTAAATCAAAACGACAAAACCGTTATCCATAGTGAAAGACGTATCTCTGCACAATACAGAGTTGAATGGGTATTTGGTCAGTTCTATGAATCTCTACCTTGTACCTCGTCTATAGGAAGACAACCACTCCCGGACTTTACTGGACAATAACACATACATATTAAATACATTTTCATCAATTCCATGAATCTCTATCTTGTACCTCGTCTATAGGAAGACAACCACTCCCGGACTTTACTGGACAATAACATATACATATTAAATACATTTTCATCAATTCCATGAATCTCTATCTTGTACCTCGTCAAAAAGAGGACAACCACTCCCGGACTTTACTGGACAATAACGCATACATAATAAATACATTTTCGTCAATTCCATGAATATCTATCTTGTACCTCGTCTATAGGAGGACAACCACTCCCTGACTTTACTGGACAATAATGTATACATATTAAATACATTTTCGTCTTTAGAATATCAGTGTTCAGTATTATCAAATCTTACTTGTCATCCTAATATTTGAAATGGACCTTATTTAATTTTACTTGTTAATAATTTATATATATATATATATATATATATATATATATATATATATATATATATATAAATATGTGTGTGTGTGTGTGTGTGTGTGTGTGTGTGTGTGTGTGTGTATTTAAAGTAGGACATAAAATATGCAGTAAAGGATCTTCTCGGGAGATCTGTCCTCCTACAGATAAGACATTTGATAGAGATTCATAGAATCAATCATTAGTTTGCCAAATGCCCATTTGACTGTGAACTGAGCAACGATACGGTCCTGACCATGTATTAAGGTTTTGTCGTTCAGATTCCAGGAATTCTGTATTGGATGGTTGGGTCATTGTGTTGCCCTGTATAATGTATAAGTATCTAGGAACATGGGGCATGGATAGACAACAGCATTAGCAAAGACTTGGAGTTCAGTGTGAATCGCTAAACATTAAAGGAAGGGACAATTAAGGCATTTGGCCCAGTATGCACAGTCAACGATATATAATGCACATTATTGCTTAATATCAACAAGTATAATCGTATAGTTCATTAATTAAACGCTTAAATGTGACGGCTATTATATATAACGGGCGCAGCCATTTTGTATCATCGCAGTAAATACGCCCTCTGGCGAGCTGGTGGTTACGTAATACCTAACGTGTCACGTCAGGAATTATTCTTCAAAATGAAGAAACAAAACATACCTGATTTTTGCGGATGCATCGCAATGTTCTGTAATAATATCCATCCTAGTAAGCCAGCACCAAGTATATATTATTTTTCAATATACAAAATAAACCACCATTTTCAAAGTGTTGAAATAGCTGTCTTATATTTTGTACATAAATTAACCCACGTACTGTGATAATAATTGGAGTATTTTCTTGGTTAATTGGTATTTTCTTTCCGTGGCCTGTACCTGTGGTTCCTAATTGGTAGGTGTATACTTAGACGGTCCCCGGGCACTGTGTCTAGACACACTAAAAAGAGGTGCCTCTTTTATTAAGATCACAGGACAGTGTGTGATAATCGCGCGGACACCCCTCAAATCGTAATGGACATTATCAGCCGTCCTGCTTTATTACTGTAATTAATTCTGTAAAACCCTTGATTAAGTAGACTTGCCCATCTAAAATCACAAAACTTACCAATTGCGTAGTCCCAAAGAAAAGAAAATTATCACTTGGGTATCGTGAGTGGTCGTTTTTGCTCGAACGTACCCAACCAACAGGCCTAATAATATGCATATTTTCTTTGGAATATTTAAAAGAGTAAATACAATAACTCCATTTCGTTCTATTGATGCAAATTGAAATATATTTAGTTAAATAGTTTATTATACAATCAAGTCATTTATGTTGTTTTACAAGTCAGGTTGATGAAAACGAAGCGCCTTGTCGTAAATTAGAGCGTTTGTTTACACTGTGCATAGAGGCGTTGGTCGGAGCTGACGTCACTTCGCCCCAAGCTATACCACCGGACGTCACAAAAACGAAACAAAATGTCTGCCACCAATTAGCAGGAATAATCACGGTTTTTTTATTAACTCTAAAATTACGGGTTTTTCATTTCTTAATGTGTCAGTATATGTTGGTCGTCCGGGTATGCATCATCCCAACACAGACAAATATGTTAGTTGGCCCTCCCTTTCAACACAGTCACGAGAGAAAAGTTGGCCACAGTTTATTGTGTTAACCTGTTGGGCTGAAATTACACAGATGGAATTACTGAAACTAAAAATAAAAAACAGACACGTGAAGCGAAACAGATACGTATCTCGGAAAGAAGGATCAGTCGATTTACGACATTTGTGAAGATTATAAGAACTTGTAACTTTGAAAGTTTAGCCACTAGACGAAAAACAAATATAAAATTCAATTAAATTTTAAAACAAACAAATAAATAAATAATAAAACCCCCAAACAAACAAACCCCCAAAACAACAACACAAACCTACCCCCCCCCCCCCCCCCCCCCGCAAAAAAACAACAAAAAAACAACAACAACACAATCCCACCCCAAAAACAACAAAAATACAAAGAACAAAAAACCCTACCAGCCATCCCACCTGAAAAAAATTAAAAATAAACTAAGAGGCATTATACTTGCGAAAGTTTAGCACCTAGACAAAAGCAGAAAACAGTGTAATGTTATTTTGTCGTGTAAAATTCGCAGCCAATAACACCATTAAATCCGGAACATGGAACATATTCCCATCTATACGGTATCTCGGGTGTCATGGCGACACACGTGTTGTTGACTCCTGCTGTAGCATCACTGACCAGATCGTTGTACTCGAACGGGGAATCAGAATCAACCCAATATGTACGTCCTGAGGTTTCGTTGACCCTCGCTCCAATTAATGAATCCATAGGTCCTGGAATCACAAATACAAAACATTCGGTGAAAATAATAAATATTGATGATGATGATGATGATGATAGTATTATTAGTAGTATTATTATTATGAGTAATATAATCCATAACGTGAAATACAGATAGGCCCAAGATAATTCCAACTCAAGAGACACCATGTAGTTTTTTAAAAACCAACACATTTCTCACAGATACTGATTTGTTTTGTCCACATATTCACAACAATAAAACATTTATACTTTAATAAAAATTATTATTATTATTATAAAACACCCAAACAAACCCAAACACCTCCCCCCCCCCCCCCCCCCCGCCCCAATACAAAAAAAAAATCAAAACAAATAATAATAAAATAGAAAGCTAACCACAAAAGACAATTCATCAAATTGTGAAGCATGTCATGTCGTTAGTCGTCCACACCTGGCGAAGTTAGAAATGTTTTATTCCGTCCAAAAGCTCGCAACTTCATTTAGTGGACATGACAATAATTATTCGAGTGGGGGTTTTTAACACTAAAATGTGATTTTAAAATTCCAGTTTTCTAGGTTCGATTATGTTGTACCTGTAAACCAAATTATAAGACAATAAAAGACAATGTCCGTTAGTGTCTTCTTTTTTTATAGATACTAGATTTCTTACGCTAAATTAAAGTAAAAACAAGACGATTCATGAAGGCATCGATATAATCGATATAGGTGACATTGGATTAAGCTCACTGATCTGTACTCCATGACCTCTATGTGAAAGGCCTCGCGGTGTAGCTCAGTGGTGTACTGGTCGCCTGGAGATGAGTCGCTAAATCGATCGTCCTCTATGTGAAAGGACTCGCGGTGTAGCTCAGTGGTATACTGGTCGCCTGGAGATGAGTCGCTAAATCGATCGTCCTCTATGTGAAAGGACTCGCGGTGTAGCTCAGTGGTATACTGGTCGCCTGGAGATGAGTCGCTAAATCGATCGTCCTCTATGTGAAAGGACTCGCGGTGTAGCTCAGTGGTATACTGGTCGCCTGGAGATGAGTCGCTAAATCGATCGTCCTCTATGTGAAAGGACTCGCGGTGTAGCTCAGTGGTGTACTGGTCGCCTGGAGATGAGTCGCTAAATCGATCGTCCTCTATGTGAAAGGCCTCGCGGTGTAGCTCAGTGGTATACTGGTCGCCTGGAGATGAGTCGCTAAATCGATCGTCCTCTATGCACTCGGTTCCAGTGAGTGCCTTGTGAACCGTACCTCAAAGATCTTAGTTTAAACAATTGAAGTTTGTTTTGTTTAACAACACCACTGATTTCTTTATCATCGACTATTAGGTAATTTCGATGTATAGTCTGAGAGAGAAAACCCGCTACATCGACTATTAGGTAATTTCGATGTATAGTCTGAGAGAGAAAACCCGCTACATTTGTTTTCCATTAGCAGCAAGGGATATTATATATGCACCATCCCATAGGCAGGATAGCACATACCACGGCCTTTGATATACCAGTCGTAGTGCACTGACTAGAACGAAAAACAGCCCAGTAAATCCACTGACGGGCATCGATCCTAGACAGACAGCGCATCAAGCGAGTACTTTACCACTGGGCTACGTCCCGCCAGATCTTGGTACGTGCTGTCTTGGCTACATAAGGTATATAACAAATATCGCTCGTTGGCTTGGAAGGAGTAGCCTTTTTGTGAATCCTGATTACAGGAGTTGGTTTTTGGATTACAGCTTTTTATTGTTAGTGTTCCTTAAAATATGATTATACGTAATTATAATTTAATAGCCATACTTGTTTACTGTTTAAGTAACCTCTGGTGCATTGCATAAGATCCCAGGTCATATGTTCTTTAACTTTTATAATTATCAATGAATTTTTTGTCGATATAGTGTTTTATTTAATGACACACTCAGCTCAGTGTACATATGGTTTTATGGCGTCAGACATATTGTTGAGGACACAGGGTTAATTAGAGTGGAAACACGCTGCCGCAACTCGACAGGCTACGCTTTTTTCTTAAGCTGCGTAAACACGCGCGCGCACACACACACACACAACACACACACACACACACACACACACACACACAATCACGCACATACATGCATGCATGCATGCATACATGCATACACACATTCACACATCAATACATACATACCTAATCATTCGATAGCCGAAATCGTATCGTGGTAAATCTGCCAGATGTGGACGATTCGATGCCATGGGTTCGAGTCCCAGCTATGACACGAGACAATTAGTGAGACCAGAAATGATTACATTATTTCCTGCGCTTGTGCGTTAATATCTATGTATGTAATAGTCAAACAAGGCATACATACAATATATATATATATATATATATATATATATATATATATATATATATATATATATATATATATATATATATATATATATATATATATATATACATGCATAGATCAATGTATACATAAACACGCATACATACATACATACATACATACATACATACATACATACATACAATGTACATACATATATATTACGGGTACATACACACATATACATGTGTATATATTATATAATTACCGTCACCAACTTTAATGAATGCTTCTCGGTAAAGATCAATTTTCATGTTCGAGTCCAAGACAACCACTCTTCCTCCATAATAATCGCAATTTCCCAACAGCTGTATAAAGTGTCCTTGCTTTGTACTGCCAAATCTAAGGCACATTCGGAGACAGCCTTTCTTATATAGTACAAATCCGTCGTATTCAAGCGTTCTGCATCCTTCTGAAAAAGGGAAATGACAGATTGTAAACAGGGTGTGTTAAAAACGTCTAGTCCGCTAACGCTAGTATCAGGCTACCAACTGTCACGGCGGAGTCGGCCAACTCGACGGTTGAGTTGTAATTTTCTCATATAGTTTAAGCTTGGGTTGTGCTGCGCATCTTTCTGAAAAAGTGAAATGACAGATTGTTAACAGGGTGTGTTAAAAACGTCTAATCCGCTAACGCTATCATCAGGCTACCAACTGTCACGGCGGAGTCTGCCAACTCGACGGTTGAGTTGTAATTTTCCCCACTGTCGACGTACGACGTGTGCGCTCATATTAACAAATAATCTTTGCATACGACGAAAATCGAGCTGTATGAGCGCTCAGACTACCAACTAATAAGTTTATTTTTGGCCTTCAGCATACATAATAAATATATGTCTATATATATATATATATATATATATATATATATATATATATATATATATTATTTAATATATACAGTATAATGGTGGGGAGTGATTTGCACATACTGTGGCAACTGACAAAATAAAACACAAATATAACTATGGAATCTAAAACTAGACTAAATCAACTCATTGTTTTTGAATATATTTATTTGCCCGAATTAAATATTGTCCAAGGTTATTCAGCTCTTTCTTATTTTCTGTAGTTAGTAGTTTGATTAGCTTAAAAACACTAGGTCGTATGTAATAATACCCTTTAACAGTGGATTAGTCATGGATCATTATATAAGTGGCATTACGGTATAAAATGGCGTATAACCTAAATTCGAGTAATAAATATTCATAACGACTTCCTGTTGATATTGTTTTTCTTTGCTATAGGATTTCTGGTTAAATGCATACTGTAATCTTTATTTTATTATCGTAAAACTATCATTATCTAACTTTTCGCAATTCCATATATAATTTAGACCAATCTTGTCTAACATGCATTAACCAATTGTCTTCATATTGGTGCATTTCTACATAAAGAGCCATAAAATACAATTGTTGGTGTTAACTAATTTAATCCAAAATTAAAATATTCTTAATTTTCTCGCTATTTACATCGAAAAATGTCCTAGTGCACTGTATACAAAATGGATAAACGTGCCTTTTACGAACACCTGGTATCGTTTTACAGAACTGTCATGCATTGTTTATACATAGTTGTCGTTTAAAACTTTCAAATGATACTAGTCCAGACACATTTAGCATTAGTTTCTTAAAGTTACAAATAACGTAGTTTTGTCGTGTTTATGTTGTTTTAATTCCTCTTTATGCTAGTCTCACACTATCAGTTGTCAAGTGCAGACTGAACCACGGCAAATAGTTGTAGTTTAACTTTCAAATGATACCAGTAATTGTAGAAATAATAATAATATAAAAACCTGTAAAATTACAGACACATACCTTCAAATATTTTCCGTTTAAAACTTTTAAATGACACTGAAAAAAATAACATTCTAGTAGTTGTAGTATAAAACTGTCAAATGAAGATAGGTCCAATGGAAAGCAACATACCAGTAGTTGTTGTAGTAAAAACATTGCAAAATAAAGGTTTGTTAATTCAAAACCAACAGGTCGGTAATTGCAGAAATAATAATAATATAAAAACCTGTAAAATTACAGAAAGAAGTGTTTTATTTAACGACGCACTCAACACATTTTATTTACGGTTATATGGCGTCAGACAAATGGTTAAGGATCACACAGATTTTGAGAGGAAACCCGCTGTCGCCACTACATGGGCTACTCTTTCGATTAGACGCAAGGGATCTTTTATTTGCGCTTCCCACAGGCAGGATAGCACAAACCATGGCCTTTGTTGAACCAGTTATGGATCATTGGTCGGTGCAAGTGGTTGACACCTACCCATTGAGACTTGCGGAGCATTCACTCAGGGTTTGGAGTCGGTATCTGGATTAAAAATCCCATGCCTCGACTGGGATCCGAACCCAGTACCTACCAGCCTGTAGACCGATGGCCTGCCACGACGCCACCGAGGCCGGTGTGTAAAATTACAGATACATACCTTCAAAATTTGTCCAATTCATTTGACAGTACGCGAGAGCTTCATTGACAATTTTCAAATCTTTTGTCAAATTGCTAACATTTTCATTGGCGTTTCTCTGATCTTCATTCAAACTGGTGATATTTTCACTGGCGTTTTTCAGATCTTCAGTCAAACCGGTGATATTTTCATTGGCTTTGTTGAGATCTTCAATACAACTGGTGATATTTTCATTGGCGTTTTTCAGATCTTCAGCCAGACTTGTAATATTTTTATTGGCGTTGTTGAGATCTTCAGTCAAACTGGTGATATTTTCATTGGCGTTGTTGAGATCTTCAGTCAAACTGGTGATATTTTCATTGGCGTTGTTGAGATCTTCAGTCAAACTGGTGATATTTTCATTGGCGTTTTTTTAGATCTTCAGTCAAACTGGTGATATTTTCATTGGCGTTTTTCAGATCTTCAGTCAAACCGGTGATATTTTCCTTGGCGTTGTTGAGATTTTCAGTACAACTGGTGATATTTTCGTTAGCGTTTTTCAGATCTTCAGCCAGACTTGTGATATTTTCCTTGGCGTTGTTGAGATTTTCAATACAACTAGTGATATTTTCATTGGCGTTGTTCAGATCTTCGGCCAAACTGGTGATATTTTCAGTCAGACTGATGATATTGTCATTAGACTTGCTCAGATCGTCAGTCAATCTGTTGATATATTTAGTCAAACTGGTGATATTTTCATTGGCTTTGTGCAGATCGTCAGCCACACTGATGATATTTTTTGTCAAAATGATGGTATTGTTATTGGCGTTGTTCACATTTCCAGTCAGACTGTTGATATTTTCATTAGCGTTGTTCAGATCTTCAGTCAAACTTGTGATATTTTCATTAGCGTTGTTCAAATCTTCAGTTAAACTGATGATAGTGTTCTTACTGTGCTTCAGTGCTTCATTGCAGGTTATGTAAGCTTGAGTTAAGTGTATGGCCTTTCCCTCACAAGCCCGAAGCCTAAAATAAAGCATAAACAAAATACCCTAAATATAATATTAGCGAACATCTACGGGATGCAGCAGATGACGATTTGATTGCCCAATCGTGGTTAGTACATATAGTTTAGTAGGAAGGTGGGGTCCCCATGCACCCCCATTATATATTTTTCTAACTTACACTTTGGTAAACCACAGGGTGTCTAGCAAACGAATTTTGATGTTCCCAACAGGAAATATTGTTTAGTGGGGCCTTTTGGCGGCCATCTTGGACGCCATATTAGATTATTGATAAAAATTGTTAATTGGCATAATTTTTTAAGCAGACATCATACAGAGACAAATGATACAATTTTTCTGCATAATTGTGGCATGAGGAATTGATTGAGAGTGATTTAAATAATATAGATGCATTAAAAGTGAAAAACAAATGTGAAAAAGTCACTTTAATTTGCACTAAAAATAGTTTTGCATATATGCCAAAGTACAGAATTCACATTAAATCTGGAATCAACTAAAATTCATAGCAATTGGAATAAAATAACATAAAATGAGTTCAATAAAAGGAACTATGCTTAGATATCATTATTGTGTGCAAAAGAATAAGCTACAGAAGTAGTAAGCAATGCCACTTAGTCCGTGTCGCTGCTGAAAATCTAGTCATCGTCATAAAGAAAAGTATCATAATGAATCTCATTGTCTCACTCGTCCTCATTCTCCTCCTCGTGAAGAGTTTTCTCTAATAAGTCAATGAGGGAAGGTGGAAGGATAGGGCCACATGATCACACTGGCTTCAAGATACCTTCCTCCGTTCTTTCAAATCCTTGTCCAGGATCATAGGGCTTGGGACGGATTTATGAAAAAGGCCTTATTTAAGGCCTTAGGAGCATTTTTGGGTAAAAATGGGGAACCAAACTTTTTAACATAATTTGGGTATGCTGAATCCATATCTGTCGGTTCCCAAGCTGGATTTTGAGTCCTTCATCTTCAGAATGGTAAAATAAAAATGGCCGCCATATGGTTACTAAAATAGAATAATGTAATGTTTCGGCATTTGAACGAGTAAAGTTATGATATTATTAGATATTATATTTATGTGATGTTTCATTGAAAATTTCAAGGTGGCCTCCATATTTTTACTAAATCCCAAAATATAACATTTAAGCTGTTAATTGAGGTACCTTTGTTACAATGGTGATTATTTTATGTCAAAAATTGTTATTTTGATATTTCTCTGATGTTTTCAATTATTAAGAGTACGAAAATTCCAAGATGGCCGCTAGACAAAATATCTTAAAAGGTCACGTTTCATGGAAGTACTGGGTAAAAGTGAATAACACAGCTTTTTAAGACAATTTGAACATAATTCTGATTCCAAAAATCATGCTTACTAAGCTGAATTTTCAGTTCTTGACATTTCAAACCCCCCTCACACCCACCAAAAAAATGCCCGCCAAATGATAAACGTGCAATGGCAAATTTACATCATAATTTTGTAATCTTTTTGTAATCTTGTAAATATAGATGTGGAAAAATAAACAGTTATATTTGAATGGTTAGCCTATATATTTGATTTAAGTATTTGTATATGTGCATTGCAATAAAGATATTTCAATTATAAAATACACATGTACATTGTTATCTGAATGATTTAAATTAATACCAATTTGAAAGACTTGCTTTAAATTATATCCTGTTTTACATCAAAGTTGTAGTACAATTAAAATAACTAAATGTTGGTGAGTGGTATATGGAAATGGTTTCTATTCTGTTACTCTTCACTTGAGTCCAGCGTGATGACATTTGTGACCTACACATCCACTCATTTAGTGTCATGTACTTCATGCGTTATAGTCATTACAACTATGCAAGATGGGGTCCTATTTATCTGGCAGCAATGTACCAGCTTCCTACATATGTGCCCTCAGCTTTCAAAGATGGTAATTGTGTTAAGTGTGCTGTCCGTAGATTCAATCAGGTGGATCCCGATCAAGCACAGGAGTGGCTAAATTGCACTGGCAAGAAATGGGGTGGAGTTGTCGGTATAACATAGACAACGTCAGCTCTGTGTAGGTGGACCATTTCTTACAACATGCGATCTCAAATAGCAACTTAAACATATTTAATGTACGAATTATCTCCTGGTCACACTCTTCATCACAATGAGGGTACAACAGCAAGACAAACACGGGACAACGAAGATGAGTAATTATTGGTCGATACATTCCAAAGATTCAGTGTGTTTTCCAATGATGCACAGTCTGCTTCACTCCAAAATTTTCCGACGAAAGATGTAGCAACTGCAGCTACCAAGAAGTCATTACTTGCTGCCAAACCGTTCGGCCAAAAACAACTTGACACATTTGTGACTGAGCCACGATGTAAGCCAATAGTCTCCATTCATCATCCACTGCTTAAAAATAATGTAGCTACATTTGCATCGTTGTATACTATAGTCAAGGACAGTAAAGAAAAAGACAAAACAACTATCTTGAAAGCAGACAGAAATGTCCTTCAGTGACTCATCACTGCATATGAAGCTGGGCGACCTGTTGATATGCCCACTATACTGAAACACGAGCTTATGCCAGTACCTCTAGCACTTGCTGAAATGAATAACACACTTCGCACTGGAAACAAGTCAGTACTAGCTGATATATTAACAGAAGGTATTGAATGCCTCGAAACAATTAATCTTCAAGATAAAAGTATCATGCCTTATTCTAGATGGGCAAGTACTACTTGTTGGAATTGGAAAACCTCCTAATGCAGTGACTTTTGGTGACCTAGCAAACATATGTATCCGGGCAGTACTGCAAAGTGGTACCAGTTATCAAAGAGTGGATGCCATTTTGATAGATATTGGGAAGAGTCTATCAAGTCCAACTCTAGAGTACGACGCAAAAAGAATGCTCAACCAATCACACGTGCTGTAGAGGACCGTGATGTACCCCTACTGGTCAAATTGCATGGCTTTACAAGAGAACAAGGCCGATCTTGCCAAATTCTTGTCTGATGAAGTGCTTGCTAACGCACAGTATCATAGAGAAATTGTTGTTGCTGGCGGATTTGTAGTTGGACAAGAAGTTCAATCGTCAAACATCACAACCGATTTAGCTTCCCTGAGGGTTGCACCCGAAGAGGCCGATACTAGGTTGGTGTTGCATACTATCCAGAGCCGATTAAATACGGTTGTATCATCAAGAGATACGGATGTCCTTTTGCTGTTGGTTTTCCATTTCCCCCGTGTACAGTGCAGGAGCCTCTGGATGATGATGTCAGGCACGTAAACACAAAAGAGATATATACCCATCGAAAAAGTATTCAACAACTTGTCAACAAATTCAGCAACATCACTGCTTCCTTTCCATATGCTTACCGGATGCGACACGACTTCTTACATATCAAATCACACGAAGCGGTCATCATGGAAGGTCTTCGAAGCGGACCATCACTTACTCAGAGGCTTAGGAGTAGGTGAACTCACAGATGCCATCAGAAAATCAACAGACAAATTTGTGTGCAGAATATACAGTGTAAATCAAACCGACTCAGTTGATGCAGCACGACATGTTTTGTTCTCCAAGGTCACGAGTACTATGTAGTTGAGCCAGCTTTTCAATGGCAAAGTCCTTGACCTCACAGAGTGGTGTGAAATCTAGATACTGAATGCCATTAACATGTAAAATACAGTATACAGAAGGACGCTTCCGCAATTCTTCTGACCCATCACCATCACCACTCTTGCGTTTCTTTGACTTCGGCATGATTATTCACCACCATGCTGTGATTGTTAGTTGATTATTAGTTACCCACACCAGTTATAGCTAATTACTCAGTAAAGCATTCCTAAAGTAAAGAATTTTTTATTGCATTAGTAAATAAGCATTTGGATCATGCAGTAAAATGAAACAATTTGGGACAAATCTGTTAGTGTTGAGAAGTTTGTCAGTGGTATGTATAGGTAAACTAACTGTTTTCTAAAGTGTGCTCTTAATAAACTGCTATGATCAGTCAATTCATCTCTGTTCCGAGGACAGCGTTCTTTAACCTTACCTAGATATACACAGGTTGGTGTGGAGTATGACTATTATCATATCCATTCTGTATGAATAGTAGATGTCTTTCACTTTACCTATATATACACAGGTTGCAGTGTGGTGAGTTCATTTCCATTCCGCGTGTGTGTGTGTGTATATGTGTGTGTGTATATATATATATATATATATATATATATATATATATATATATATATATATATATATATATATATATATATATATATATGAAATACCGAACACAATCGTGCTAATTAGAACAAATCCCTCCCATGTGCAAACCACGTGATCTGTGTACGTGCGCGTTCAGGACGTGAAACATTGATGTGTGATCTATAAAAGTTTAGGGTTTCCGATTACTGGTCCTCGTTATTTTGGATACTGCACAACATTAAATACGTGCCGCGAGTGGGTGAAGCATAACGAAATAACACCATTGGTCGTTTACGAGTAAGCGCGTACAGGTCGGCCATAGCAAGGACGTTCCATGTATCCCCAAGCACTAGGGGTGAGACAATTAATCGATGTTACCAAAAACCGCAGTTTTAGGCCCACGGTTTGGAGCACCGTTTCCCAATTTACGAACCGCGGTTCATTTAGATTTTTTTATTTTTTTAAATGGTACATGTGTAAACGTTTCAGCACCTTTCTGGTAATTCCAATGACCCGTAAAGTATTTCGGCCAATCACAGCATTCGATTGCCTTAAACCTGACATGTTTACATGGGCGATAGGTGCCGTTTGGATCCTGCACAGAACCTCGAATTTCTTGCTAGGACCGTAAATTGTAACCTCCCAAAATAGGGACTGACCTCAGTGATTAATCCGCCGAGAGAATAAACATTTTAAGTATGTTTCGTCTCAGTAGTCAAAATTTTGAAAAGTAAAGACGTGTTAACTTCAAGAATTATAAAATGGTTCCCAATTTTCGTCATATTAATTTAAAACGATTCAGTATCCCTAATTTCCGTAAGTTTTTGTCAGGACGAAATCGTCTGTAGTTACACAACTACAATGTACGCAAACTACTTTGGACATTTTTCTTTTTCTTTTTTTAAATAAATCTTTGCAGTTTGTTTTGTCACTTTCAGTACGAGCAAAAAAGCTAAATAAAAATAATAAGTAGTTAAATAATTCACTATTATATAGTATGTGCATGTACTGGTGCTTGCTTATTTTATTATTATTTTTAATCGGTGATAGCTTTTATGTAACTTGTGTTCAGTTAAATAATCAACAGTAGTCCTATATATATTATGTATTTGTGCTTATATCGAGAAAATCCAAACTTTAAAAACTTACTTCTCATCAAAGATTTGACATTATCAAAATAAGAATAAACATTACAGAAATATGTCTTGGCATATATCTTTCTTTCAGACTTCTCTAATGTGTACATAACACCCATATATTATGTACTCCAGAATGCATCTAAAAACAACTAACTTTAAAACAAAATACAGGAACCCCTAGCAGAAACATATATTTATTACCCATATGGGCAGTGAGATGCGAGTGAATATATTTTAGGGAACGATAGAAGCTATCTTTGCCTGCTGACGTCATGACGTTAGTTTGGTGACGTCATTGGTTTCCTCGACTGTCAAGTCTCTTGTTGGTGAGATTTTACAAACAACAGTGAATGTTCCTGAAGATTCCTTTTGATTCCATTGTTTTTCTTTCGTGACATCATCAGTTTCCTCAGACTTTCACGTCTTGTATATTATATAGTTTGTGTCATGTAAGAAATTTAAATTTTAATTTTCTAAACTATTTACGCTATGGGTAATACATACAATAACCCACTCGATACTCGGAAATACGGATTATCTGTCCCTCGTGGAATTAACTTATAATACACATGAAGTAGAACATAACATTTCGTTTAATCAAATACAAAGATTAGCATGGTACAGATACAGATTAGTTTTATTAATAGTCTTACCAAATCCAGTTCTTGTCCATCTGTGTTGGTTCTGTGAATGAAACATATATATAGATCAACAGTTTAAAAGCTAAGTGTATATATTTGCTTACCGCCTCCACTTGGTATTCAACAAGAGTGGTGCATTTAATTTTCTCTGAAAAATGTTTTAGTCAACTAGCTGCATATCGTCATACCCCAGTTTTTAATAATAGTTTGGTATGCAAGAACTTTATACAATCAACTACTGGCATAATAATGACTAGTCTACATCCCAGTTTAATTAGGTATTTTCATGTTTAGAACATAAATAAATAAATACATAGAAATCTACAAATACAGTGTAATATAGCTTTTACCACAAACCTGTGTGATTATGGCAGAAAACCAGTTATCAGACCAACATTTAAAAATGAATCCACGATAGTCACATGACATCCTATCTAATATTAAAAAACCCATAAATTATTAGTTGACATGATTGGAACCTATTCCACCGATTAGCATTATATTTGGCAGGCCGCGACCTCAACCACTCGTTCATTGGGGGATCCACAAGAAAAATGGAATCCCAGTTAACTGTATGGTAAGAATGTGTGCTGTCAAGCACTCGGTTTGAAACTAGTGTAACAGTCAGTTCTGGGTTAGTGCTACTGTCCTTTACTGTTTTACTTTGCTATTTATTCGATGTTGTGTTTCTTGTCGTCTCCTAGATTCATAAACAATACCGTTCGCATGAATTTGCACCCTTACAAATTTCAGCTGCAATATCCACAAATACATTTGTTTTGTATATTTGATAACTGTGAAGTATAATTCTCTTAAAATGGGAAAAGTGACAAAATTATCCGAAACTACCGAAGGTCCTCAACTACCGTACAAAATGTACATATACTTCTTTGTATAATTCCATTTTATAATTACTGTTTTATAATGGGCGTCTGGATTGGTTAAAATGCTATCATGTGATCTAAATAACCAACGTTTATTCTTCCATGAACATGAAAACTGCACGTTTTCGGTAAACAAATAAAAACAGAATGTTATTACCGGAACTACTTTTTAGCAATTACGTCAACAACGCAATCCACCAGGATTCCATCGTTTCTATATTTATCCCAATATCGTCTGCACTGTGAGTGACAGTGACAAACTGACAGAGGATAATTACAATGTCGGATGACAGACACGGACGTTTTGGTAGAGACTTTACATTACGCCACCGCAATGCAGGCTTTAAACGACTCTGGTTTTGAACGAAGACACATAATGTATATGACAGGCTGCAAAAACGAAGATTCTATTAGAAGTTATAGCAGAGAATGCTCAACAAATCAAAAGAGAAACATGAGCGCAGCTCTGTCACATTTGACGAAAATACCAAATCGACAACTTACACGCGCGAAAACACATACGCCTTCGTGCGCAATTACGCGACGTGTCCTTTCCGAGGATAATATCACACAATCACAAACTTCTTCTGAAATCCACACACAGTAACACTGAAACCACTTTATCGCTTCCAAGTCATTTTTCACATTCAATTTTCACTAATGCAACTTTTGACAACTGCAATTTTAACATAGTAATTGATAAATCTTGTAAATAATTTGACGCTCTCCCTTATGTTAATTAGTTCAAAATTCACACTCTAACGCTTTATACCAAATCTTCCATTTAAGTATATAGATCGATCAATTATTAATGAATTATCAGTTGATACTTAAAAAAGAAAACTGTTTGCGTTATCAGTAGATGTTCAGTTATTTAAAATTTTATAACTTTTTATCCACATTTGATTCAAAAATTATAAATGTATAAAACCGTATGTAAATCCTTGTAATGAATAGGAGATTTTTGGCGAAAAAAAACTAATGTAACTTTCTAAAGGAAACTTATTTGTGTATTGATACAGTTGTAAATCAATGTGGAATAGAATTCGACTGGGGGTTTTATTGTATTTTTACTAAAGAAATCCCACCAATTTTAAAAACCTGATATCTATTTTCCTTACTTCCGATATTCAATGAAAAGGCTTGTAGTAAGTAAAATTATGACATAACGTCACTGACTTAGGAGCAAAGCAAAGGCAAATTTATTATTATTGTAGTCTGTATTTTGAACATACTTTCTTGTACAGGATACACTAAAAAAAACTATTTCCGTTTGCTGTTAATTTGTGTTGCAAAACGTATGCATATGAATGAAATTTACATTTCTGAAGTGGTGTTTTAACCCCATACTGAATTATTTCGAGGAATGGAATTTACATTTCTGAAGTGGCGTTTTAACCTCATATTGAATTATTTCGAGGAATGGATTAAGTTTGACCAAGAACTACGTTGATGGGGTAGGTCTACAAATTTATAACTTTTACTAGACCTAACATATTTTCACTTATTGTTTTAATAAAAACATAAAATAATATTCATTTACGAAATGGTAAGCATTATTTTCGTGCGTATTTAAAAATGTTGCGATATTTTAAAATAGTTAATGTTTAAAATTGTGTTTACAAAATCGATAGTCATTCCATTTTGTCTTCTTTATCAAGTACATTGTCCTAAAAGATATGTTCTAAACACAAATGGCGTACTTCAGATTGTGATACAATTATGTCTGCTGAACTTGCCATTTTGGGAACACAGTCTAGAATAGCAGGCAATAAGACACATGATCGAATTGACTGTTGCGATCGATCATGGACCGGACCTTACTCTAAAAATATTCGTTTGGTATGGGATGGAATTTGTAACTGCCCTTGTATTCATTTTAAGTCATTCACATTAGGAAGTAAAGTAAAGTAATATAGTTTTGTATGAGGCTGGAGGAGCTGCATTAATACAAATTCCTTAATTAACCAATTTTCACTTAATGAAGATAAATAGTTTTGATGTCGCCATTGATAGAAATCAAAGATCCCAACTTAACTGAATCAATGCACAATTATATCAAAAGTATATGAGGCACCTTTGATTAATCAATGTTTTACTTTTTGATAACCATGTGAAATGTTTGAAATCTAGATTAAATAAGAACTTCTCTGAAAAAAACCTTTGCCTTCTACAGACACTTTAGTTTGGGTGTCGGATGGAAATTATCATCAGTATGATTATAATGGACACACCTAGACATATATTTTAAAGTGCTTTATTCATCATTATACTTTATTAAGAAGTGTCAGTCATGACTCTTAAAGGGGCATTCCTGATCAGTGTTTCTGCCAGAAAGAACTTTTTGGGTATGGCGCTATGGAACTGAATGCACCCACAGTCAACAGGGACTATGGGGGCCTCCCCAAGAAAGACAATGGGTTTGTTTTAATGTTGGGAGTTACGAAAATCATACAGTAATGATAAGAGTGATTCATTTTGTCAATTTTGCCGATTTTATAGACATTTAAACATGCCCCCTGCTATCAAATTGTATCACGCGAGCATCTGTGTTTATTTCTAATATATGATATTGACGTAACCAAGACACATGAGGATAATAATCGCTTGATTATCTTATCTCATGTTTAATATAAAGTGTTTTAACTTTAATTCCAGGCAGATAGTACTGGATATCCAAATGATGTAAGAATGTATGACGCGATTTCCTTTTGAATGGAAATGACGTCGAACTTACATGACGGCATTATAGCCTTACATAAAAATAAACTAGTGCTTAATAATTATGTTTGTATTCTCAACGCTAGGCAGCTTTTAGTGTAAAGTTGCTATTGAGATGTCTTTGTTTGATGACTATGAATGCATACGTCAATAATGGAGTGTCACCCTAGTACGTTTCCTTAAATGTCAATACACGTAGTGCCGTGACCTCGATTAATTTACATCTAATTTGTAAAGTTATCAAAATTCTAAAAGTGTGTGATCTGAAAAATATCACATACATTGACTGGATATGCTAGCTATTATACACTATATATATAGATAGATAGATATATAGATAGAGAGATAGATAGATAGATAGATAGATAGATAGATAGATAGATATCGAACATACTTGGGGCACCATGATTTGTTAGACCAATCATGGTAATTAGAGCTAAGCATATTCTATCACCTTCGGAAGTGTCCGTGACCTTTACTATTTCGAAATTATTGCTTAACAGTTTAAAACCTAAGTGTATATATTTGCTTACCGCCTCCGCTTGGTATGCAACAAGAGTGGTGTAAAGCAGAAACATGATGTAATAAGCAGCCATTCTGGTACTGAAATCCAAAAGAAAACTTAGTCAAGTAATGTAAAACCACAAATGTGATTGTTGTTAGCTAGGAGTGTGATAATAATTGTGTTGGTAATCATTGAATCATTACACACAAGCTTACAATCCACCCACCATATGTACACGGCTAATGATAGGGTCAGACTGTAAACTGTCACGGCGAAGTTGGCCCACATAAGATTCCTTTATTTCACCAGCTATATATTAGGATTTTATTCACTGTGAATGCACCATTAAATTAAAAGCCAAATCTAGAATTTATCTTCGTAAATACTACAAACTGAAAACAATTTGGACATTAGTTATATATAATATTTACTGGTTAGTTTTTCCTACCACTAAAACGCAGCCGCACCAATAAGGACAAGTAAACAGTTTGTCGTTCATGGAATGCTGGTGTCGCGCACGCGTGTTAAGACCCATTTTGTAATAAACAACACATTTTGTAAGAAGTACCAATTTGTAATAAAAAGCTACCCATCTTGTACACATTTTGTAATTAAAAAACCCACCCATTATGTAATAAGAAATGACTCATTCTGTAATAAAAGCAGGCGCCCATTATGTAATAAGAAATGACCCATTCTGTAATAAAAGCAGGCGCCCATTATGTAATAAGAAATGACCCATTCTGTAATAAAAGCAGGCGCCAATTCTGTAATAAGAAATGACCCATTCTGTAATAAAAGCAGGCGCCCATTATGTAATAAGAAATGACCCATTCTGTAATAAAAGCAGGCGCCCATTCTGTAATAAGAAATGACCCATTCTGTAATAAAAGCAGGCACCCATTATGTAATAAGAAATGACCCATTCTGTAATAAAAGCAGGCGCCCATTATGTAATAAAATTCGGCCCAGTTTGTAATACAAAATAGGTGTCCATTTGTAATAACAAAACACCCACTATGTTTTAAATGTTTAAACCGTTATAATATGTTAGCTATTTACTATTTTAAATACGTTTAAACACGGAATTTACGTAGAGCTCTGTAATACAGGGTCCTGTACGAAAAGTCTAAGCTCAATTGTCTCTACGTAGATCTGTTAAATTGTCTCGTTCTGTCCAGTGTTGTATATTAAAAAATAGGTATTATTATTATCAGTCGGAAATACCTATTGCGTATTAAAAGAAGTAGCGTATATGAATGTCGCAGCTTTATTCAATAGTCTGTGTCATAATTATCGCAGCAATAGCCAGTGTGTATGCATGTATGCATGTATGTATCCATTCATGTATGCATGTATGTATGTATGTATGTATGTATGTATGCATGAATATATGTGTATTAGTGTTCGGTATTCGATGTAAAAATAGTATTCGAATATTAGATGGAAATGCGAGCGAATATTCGAATAACAACTGAACATCAAGTGAGCAATGAAATGTTTACAGTTTGAATTGTGTAATATATTTTTAATAATCCTCTAAAAACTGTTACGACAAATAAATAAATAAGAATTATAATACATTAGTGACTGGCATCTAATCTATCTATATATTTTGACCTCTCAAAATTACAAATACTGAATTATAAATATCAAAATATGAAACACACTAACACAGTATGACCTTAACAAATAGGTGCCGTGAACTCATTCGGAAAACCACCAGAACAGTTAATATATTGTTGTTTTGGTTTTTTAATTCCTAAAAAAAAATAGCATTCTGACGGTGGATAGTTCTAAACGATTTCGACTGAACGGATTCGTGTGGATTTATTTAACAACACTCAAACACATTACAGTGTTTAACAAGAGAACAATGTAAATACATAGTTAACATACTGTACAATAACAGACTCCAACACAAAATATCTATAGTTAAGAATATTCATTTTGGCACGATAATCTCGTCAAATAGGTTTCGAAGTAAAATATCGTTTTCAATAATGTATAAAATAGGCCCCTAGAAAGGTTTATAATACTGTTGTTTGAATTGATCGCAGCTATTTGTAATATTTTGTTAAGTAGCCTTGTGCTTGAAACATGTTTGGGATACCTATTAAAAAAAAGTACTCAAATTGTGTGCGGAACTGGGACGCTACCTGTTATCTCTGAAATAAGCAGCGTGACCCCTAAAATTTTCTGATTCATTTTAAGGGAGAGAGGTGGTAGTATTTATATCCGTGGTGTTTATGTCTATTGATACGCTGCAAGTAGAAGTTTTAGCCACACATGTTACTATTGTTCTCTATGGGATTTGGTTTGGTAGCATACACCCTTAAATCGACATATTTAGTAGATAAACCCTCTTCCAGTATTATTGAAAATAAAATACATTTATAAATGTCAGCCACTCGCATGACGACACTACTAATACTCTGTTCTGAAACTCGAGACATGCTTTATGTTCTCGATTGAAAGCTGAGGCAAGCGAAATGTAGGACCGATCTTATAATACAAAGACAACGCATTATACATCTCGTTTAGAGTCACTTCCCACAGACGAAATAACACAAAAAAGAATTTATTTTGGACGTCATTTATATATAGCACATCTTTTAAATAACCTTTCAATATTTACCTGTTTGCTTTTCTATCTCCAAAAACGATAATGCACCAATGGTTCCCAGCAGTATATATTATGTGTAAAACAAATCGATTTACGTAAAGGAACCGCTGATTGGTCAAACGTTTTACCTCATCTATCTCACCTGATTTGTCATCATGTACCTCATTCATGACACGTGTCTTACAATGCTAATTATGTACTACACGTGGGTCGTAGGTTATGTTAATACGTCTGTATACACGACTATATAACATCAACATAACCAAATACCAAGTAAGTGATCGTTTATATTTAGGCGATATAAAATACAGGCTGCTTTATGTTCTACAAACAGTCAGCTAAAGTATATTCACACTTACAGTTAAATTTTTTTAACTATACTGGTTTTGACAAAATAAAATACTTTTGGTTGAAAATGACGTGTAATTGATATACCAGTATCGGGTGTATACCACGAAAATCAAATCCCATAGACAACAATGGTAACATATGTAGGTAAAACTCCTACCTGCAGCGTATCAATCGACATAAACACTCCTCACCCTTAAAGTCAATAAGAAGAAAATGGGGATCAAGCTGCTCATTTCAGAGATACTGTGTAGAGTCTATGACTACCCTAGTTCCGCACACAAAATGACAGGCTATGTTTAGTAGGAGCCTACACGTTCCAAGTACAATGGTAGTTGGTATATTGACACTAGGTCAAATTAACTTACAGAAACGTACTGGGCAGACGAACCAGCATTTTATCATGACGAAAACTGTCAAATTTATCACCAATGGCAGGACTTGTGATATTAACTGTTCTATCAAAAGTTAGGTGCACCTCAAACTTCGACCCAACTGGATGCTATTTGGTTTAGTACTACCTATAAGACGAAAGTCTGTTAGGCGTTGATAACGCACTTACTGCCTTTTCTGGCTGTAACTTCACTGCCACGCCCACCTTATACCAGTTTAACTAAAACAGTTTATGTATTGTTTATTAGCCAAAAACCTCTGTTTATAGGCGTACACAATGTCTGTACAGTTGAAACATGGTGGCAATAAGTATAACGTTACATAATATAATAATTTGGCAGGAAAAAAACAGAGAACAAAAACCTTAATATGGATGGATAGAGTTAGTATTTGTTATTACTGAATATTGTAAAATACACTAAATTAACAAAAATAGAATATTGTTTCTGGATGGACAAAGTATTATTAATGCAACCAAAATTTTTTAATTAAAATAGATTTGTTGATTATAGTTAATATATATCATAATATGAAAAATTATAGGTATGCATAATTAAACAACAAAATTGCGAGCTTCACAAGCATTAAATAAGAATTTCCACAAATTTCTAAGTTCTTTAACATTTTGGACAGTTAGAAGTTGAATTAGCTTAAAAACAGAAGGATGTTTCCAATAATAGGGTTTAATAAATTTGCGTCTTAACTTTGCGTCTTGAGTATAAACTGCAAATAAGAATAAAATGAAATTCGTTCTTTTCATCTAATGTGTTACAGCAGAGACAGATTCTATTACATCGTGGAATATTGGAATAACGGCCAGATTCAACATTTAATGAATGAGCAGAAATTCTTAGTAAATCTGCTGCACATATATTTAAACTGTTTTTGTTATGCCAGTACTAAACCACATACCGAGGTGTTTTATCTATACCCGTTTAACTATACCAGTATGGTGAAAAGATCGCGTTGACAATTTCATTTTAATCTGGGTTAGTTATAGCAGTTTAGATATAATCTTATTAAATGAACGTAATGTGATTTGTTTAATGCAAGATGTTACAGATTCTGGTATTCTGGTGACTTGTGTAGTTGGAGTAATATTAAATATGTTTTCATCATCCACTAATGTAGCTGGTATTAATATTGTAACTTTCTTTTTTCGCATTTCTAATAACTGTAATATGTTGATATTTCAAATATGTATTCATTTTTAATCTTTGAAGGCGAAGTATATTGAACATAATATTATAAGAATTGAGAGATGTAATATGAGTTGTATGAAATAAGTTACTTAGATTTTTTATATCCAGTATCTATTGAACTGGATATGAGATTACGATACACCTCCGTAAAATCTATAGGATATTTGAAAAGGGTTTGGAATAATACTAAGTCACAGCTGTTCATTCTTATATTGAACTTGTATGTTTAAAATACAATTATACATTACAGTGTTTAATACCACGGGACAGATTTACTTGAGAAAGTTAATAACTATACATTACAGTGTTTAATACCACGGGACAGATTTACTTGAGAAAGTTAATAACTATACATTACAGCGTTTAATGCCACGGGACAGATTTACTTGAGAAAGTTAATAACTCTACATTACAGCGTTTAATACCACGGGACAGATTTACTTGAGAAAGTTAATAACTCTACATTACAGCGTTTAATACCACGGGACAGATTTACTTGAGAAAGTTAATAACTCTACATTACAGCGTTTAATACCACAGATTTACTTGAGAAAGTTAATAACTCTACATTACAGCGTTTAATACCACTTGAGAAAGTTCGGTTTGGGATTGATCCCCTTTGGTGGGCCCATTGGGCTATTTCTCATTCCAGCCAATGCACCACGACGTATATCAAAGGCCGTGGTATGTACTACCCTATCTGTTGGATGTGCATAAAAAGGTACCTTGCTGCTAATCGAAAAGAGTAGCCCATGAATTGGCGACAGCGGGTTTTTTCCCTCAATATCTGTGTGTTTTTAAAGGGACATTCCTGAGTTTGCTGCATTGTAAGATGTTTCCGACTAATAAAATATTTCTACGATTAAACTTGCATATTAAATATATTTTCTTGTTTAGAATAGCAGTATCTGTATATTCCCATGTCTTTCTGGTCGTCTTAATATTTGTAAGAAGCCCAAACTGGATTTTGTACGTACGAAAAATGTTTTAACCTAGTACAAATATTAGAACGATCAGAAACACGTTTTATATACAGCCACTAATATTTTATGCAGAAAAAATATATTTGATATGTAATTACAATCGTTAAAAAGTCTTTGTTAGTCGATAACATCTTAAAACGTGCAGCAAACTCAGGAATGTTCCTTTAACCATATGTCTGACCGTAAATAAAATGTGTTGAGTGTGTCGTTAAATAAAACATTTCCTTCCTTCCTTCATTACTTTAAAATCGAAAACCTCCCATTCTGAGTAATGAGAGCCGTTTAATGTCCCTGCCATGTACAGTGGCTATAGAGACACAGATGGATATTATCATTATACTCTGAGTAATGAGAGACGTTTAATGTCCCTGCCATGTACAGTGGCTATAGAGACACAGATGGATATTATCAATATATTCTGAGTAATGAGAGACGTTTAATGTCCCTGCCATGTACAGTGGCTATAGAGACACAGATGGATATAATCATTATACTCTGAGTAATGAGAGACGTTTGATGTTCCTTGCCATGCACAGTGGCTATAGAGACACATATGGATATAATCATTATACTCTGAGTAATGAGAGACGTTTGATGTCCCTGCTATGCACAGTGGCTATAGAGACACAGATGGATATTATCAATATACTCTGTGTAATGACAGACGTTTGATATCCCTGCCATGTACAGTGGCTATAGAGACACAGATGGATATTATCATTATACTCTGTTTAATGAGAGACGTTTGATGTCCCTGCCATGTACGGTGGCTATAGAGACACAGATGGATATTATCATTATACTCTGTGTAATGAGAGACGTTTGATGTCCCTGCCATGTACAGTGGCTATAGAGACACAGATGGATATAATCATTATACTCTGTGTAATGAGAGACGTTTGATGTCCCTGCCATGTACAGTGGCTATAGAGACACAGATGGATATAATCATTATACTCTGTGTAATGAGAGACGTTTGATGTCCCTGCCATGTACAGTGGCTATAGAGACACAGATGGATATTATCATTATACTCTGTTTAATGAGAGACGTTTGATGTCCCTGCCATGTACGGTGGCTATAGAGACACAGATGGATATTATCATTATACTCTGTTTAATGAGAGATGTTTGATGTCCCTGCCATGTACAGTGGCTATAGAGACACAGATGGATATTATCAATATACTCTGAGTAATGAGAGACGTTTGATGTCCCTGCCATGTACAGGGGCTATAGAGACACAGATGGATATTATCATTATACTCTGTTTAATGAGAGACGTTTGATGTCCCTGCCATGTACAGGGGCTATAGAGACACAGATGGATATTATCCATATACTCTGAGTAATGAGAGACGTTTGATGTCCCTGCCATGTACAGTGGCTATAGAGACACAGATGGATATTATCATTATACTCTGAGTAATGAGAGACGTTTGATGTCCCTGCCATGTACAGTGGCTATAGAGACACAGATGGATATTATCCATATACTCTGAGTAATGAGAGACGTTTGATGTCCCTACCATGTACAGTGACTATAGAGACACAGATGGATATTATCAATATACTCTGAGTAATGAGAGACGTTTGATGTCCCTGCCATGCACAGTGGCTATAGAGACACAGATGGATATTATCAATATTAGTTTTCATAATGGAGAATCATTTAACGGCTAGACGTTTCAATATTAAAATAATTCTGAAAAGGTTAACGGTAATCGTATTTTGAATATATAAATCTGAAATAAGGCTAGCAAACAGCGGCACAAATTAAATATGGAAAAACATGTTAGTGTAACATATTTTAAAATGTTTTTAACACACACACATTCGTGAAAACTCTGGGCCTTGCATTATACACTTTGACTATAATAGACAAACGGCTAAACGCTGGGCACGTTCAATGATTACGCGAGAAAAACGCAACAGTATATGACATCGAGAATCTAGTTTAATGCGCAGACTAAGGCTATATTAAAGGTACATTCCTGAGTTTGCTGCATTATAAGATGTTTCCGACTAATAAAATAGTTCTACGATTAAACTTACATATTAAATATAGTTTCTTGTTTAGAATATCAGTGTCTGTATATTCAGTGTGTTTATAGTTGTCTTAATATTTGTAAGAAGCCCAAACTAGATTTTGTCTTGTATGTACGAAAATATATATTTTTGGAAATAAAATGAAATTTAACCTACTACAAATATTAGAACGATTAGAAACACGTTTAATATACAGCCACTAATATTGTATGCAGAAAAATATATTTGATATGTAATTACAATCATTAAAAGGTCTCTGTTAGTCGATAACTTCTTTAAAATTTCAGCAAACTCAGGAATGTCCCTTTAAAAAATAAAACATAAAAAAACTGGTGTTCTAAATGCTCTATATTATATATAGGTGGAGACACACGCAGAAAAGCTAGATAATCGTGTATATCACTTGAACAAACGTCTCTGTTCATTATTCAAATATATTCACTTTCTAACAAACGTCAACAATACACATGTTACTGCAGACTGCGTAATTGACGAATATAACATCAATAATGTTAAAACGAAGTAATAATGTAAGTCCTGAATTCTTCCACATGCAATGCGGACTAGCATTGTACGGACGCCTGATCAAAACTTATTTTAGTTGCAACCAAATACACTTTTCAACAGGTGTCCATCTATGATGAGTAGATTTAACAAACTATAAAATAACGAGTGTTATAAGCCTGTATGATGGTAATGTGTTGCTAAAACATTCATTACAAAAACTATCGTGTTCATTTGTAGTGTTAAAAATATGTCTTGTTAATGTGTAGTGTTAAATTATATGATGGTGACTGACTACTGGATGACGGAATTGCTCACTTGCAGTTGTCTCGCTAGATGTTTCATGGACACGCCATCATTAACCCACGCCAGGGCTTAGCCACTGTTCTGAATGCTCAGTATATGTTTTGGTGACAACGATATCCAAAAGCAAGTTCAAGTTCAAGTTCTTTATTTACTTTGAGTTTTACAACTCATCAGCTGAATACATAACATAAATAATACAACATAGTTATACAAAATACACACGTGCAAAACAATGGTGGGTGTGGTTTATATATATCATGGACAAATGAAGTGATATAAGTTACATTTATTACATTAACTATTATCCTGTATTAACCGATTTCTAATTGTAATCGCTTGCACTAAATATTTGCCTAGGTTATTCAATTCCTTATTGTTACCGGTGGTTAATAACTGTATAAAACGACACACACTTGGCCTCTTATAATAATACATTTTTAAATATTTACAACGCATATTTTTGTATTGTGGACACTCTATTATAAAGTGATATTCATCTTCTAACTGTATTTTCAGACAGGTGCCTTAATGATATATAACGCACGCGCTCTCTCTCTCTATGCTCTCAATTTCCGATCATCTCTCTCTCTCTCTCTCTCTCTCTCTCTCTCTCTCTCTCTCTCTCTCTCTCTCTCTCTCTCTCTCTCTCTCTCTCTCTCTCTCTCTCTCTCTCTCTCTCTCTCCACACACACACACACACGCATATATATATATATATATATATATATATATATATATAATATTATATATATATATATTATATACACCGACACATTTTTTCCATTAATAACACGGGATCTTTTGTAGCACGATCCCACAGACTCTCTCTCTCTCTCTCTCGCTCATGCAGTTCGCCCTCCCTCTGACTCTCTCTCTCTCTCTCTCTCTCTCTCTCTCTCTCTCTCTCCACACACACACACACACGCATATATATATATATATATATACTATATATATCTATATATATATATATATATATACCGACACATTTTTTCCATTAATAACACGGGATCTTTTGTACTGGATAGCACATATCACGGTGTATGATATACCAGTCGTGGTGCACTGGCTGGAACGATACATAGTCCAATGGGTCCACCGACTGGGATCGATCCTAGTCAAACGGCGAAGAAGGCGAACTAATTACCACTAGGCTATGTCCTGCCACGGATGGATGGATAGATGGGTGGATGCCTGCATGCATGTGTGTTCATGCGAGCATGTATGTATGTTTGTGTGTGTGTTCATGCGTGCATGTATGTATGTTTGTGTGTGTGTTCATGCGTGCATGTATGTATATCTGATTATGTCCCCCACCCATCAAGATCATTTTCTTATAATGATAATTATAGTGATTTACATAACCAGATATACAGAGAGAGAGAGAGAGAGAGAGAGAGAGAGAGAGAGAGAGAGAGAGAGAGAGAGAGAGAGAGAGAGATGAGAGAGAGATGGGGAGAGAAGAGGAGAGAGAGAGAGAGAGAGAGAGAGAGAGAGAGAGATGAACATAATTAAATATTTCGTTATTATGAAGTTTATGTTCTGAACCTTTATATTATGAGTCTAGCAAATGACGGCTGGACATTCTTACAAAGGGAATATGCATTTGTACACGAAAAATGCCCAATTGCACTCAGAAATCGAAACTAAAAGAAAACAAGCTCTAAATGAAAAAGGGCAGCAATCGAACAGTATCACAGATGTTATATAGTATCAAAGATAATTGAACAACAGAAAAAGTAAAAACAATACCTGCAATTGGTGATTCATTATTTTATTTCATTTCAACTTATTTTCGTGCTTATATCTAACAAAGGTTCAAGCACGTTGTCCTGAGCACACACCTCAGCTATCTGGGCTGTCTGTCCAGGACAGTGGGTTAGTTGTTAGTTGGTTAGTACTTAGTGAGAGAGAAGAGGGTGTAGTGACCTTACACCTACCCACTGAGCCCTTCAGAACTCGCTCAGTGTTGGAGCCGGTACCGGGCTGCGAACCCTGTACCTACCAGCATGTAGTCCAATGTCTTAACTACTGCGCTACCGAGGCTGGTAGTGATTCATTAAAACGATTTATTTACTTAATTACGCGGTGTGTTTTGTCAGAAACAAAACCCACCCCTACATAATTCCGTATGCATTCACTGATCTTCATGAAATGATTTACCACTTGCCTATTAAGCATAGCTCTTTGTGTATCAAATGCTGCAGTATTTGAATATCAAAGACAATTATAGCAGTGCTTGTAATAAGAAATATCTAGATAAAATGTGTCACACGCGCAACGTTTACCTGTTTCGTGGTATTTGTCATCCACATTTAGCAATTCCCTTTCCATCTTGTGTTTAATTTTATCAAGAGCAATAACTTCCGAACATCGCCCAAGGCAACCTTTGTTATAGGGTTTGTTATAATGTATCGACACAGTGTTGCAAACAAAACATAGCTACTCTTTCTGGTTAGTTGTGTAATTTTCTTTATGGATTTTGTTTTTTCTTTTGAACAATATATTGCAAATATATATATATATATATATATATATATATATATAACATCTGTTATGCTGTTCGATTCGGGCATGTAATTCGGCATGTTTGATGAACAAAAGCATGTGCCCTTAATTTAGACAGTCAATCCATCACTTACTAGAACTCATAATATGGTGGTTAATAACATAAACGTTCTTCAAAACTAAACCATCTATCAGCAAGCTCATGTAATGAAGTTAGGCCTTCTCAATTTACTGCCGAGCATTGTACGTTTTCGTTGCCGTGGATATCCATTGCACAGTAAGTGTCCTTGCTTCTTTCACAGCTTATCCGACATTCGACTGTCAGGTTACCAAACTATCTAAACGAAATGTCTGATAAAATTCGCCGACTATTGGAGTTTGCCCTTTTTTGCATTAGTACTTAGTAACACTAACTACACCCAATATTTCAATATGTAGCAACAAATTGTATACATGAAAATCTATAGTATGCCTTTAATAATATTAATATGTTCACAAAATGACCTAGTTGACCCCGAAAAATCTACGACTAAATACTAAGTTTACATTGTATGACAAATACAAGTCAATTAAATGTAGGTTAACGGCCATGTTTTTCTTTTAGCGACCATCCTGAATTTGAAGTCGAAATTCAAATGGTCCCAAGGGATATTTTGATTAGTATACTTATATGAACACTAATCCACTTAATGTAGTTTAACCCTAAAACTATTTAGACCGGTCTTGGGACGGACCAGGCTGGTGTTTGTGGGTTTTCCTTTCTCTCATCTGAATTTGAGCCTACGATCCAACAGTCAATCACAAGGAGATAACATACGACGAACCCAATTTTTGCGAGGGGGGGGGGGGGGGGGGGGGGGGGGGGAGGGAGGAGTAGGGAGTTTCATGCAATACAGTAATGTATTTATTTGTTGTGCTTGTACTTGTAACAAAGTCACCATATTATTGCGTGAATAAAGTATTGTGATCACTGTTCATTCTCAGTTTGCACAATACTTTGTTTTCGTAAAACGATTCTCAATTTACAGTATTTAATAACCTGGCTGTTCTGTATGTATACACGAAAACGTACCCCAACCCCTGCCCCAACACATTTACATCAGTTTCATCTTCTGGACTGAACAGTGTTGTTTAGTAGAATGATTTCATTTTACGTTCCGGTTGTTTAGTTTCCACGTGAACTGATTGTAATATATTTGATTTCACGCCATTTAGTTGCAAACTATAAAATACTATTTCCGTACGCATTGTATTCGCGGTTTTGGCATTACCCTAACGGACTTTGTAGCACTGACTGTATATTTCCAGGGATTTTGTATGGAGTTGGTGGAATAAGATGTGGCTCTCTTTAGTTTCCCGGGATCCAGGAAATTGGTGCAGTGATTGACAGCATCATGGATACGAACCTGATTTTATTTAAAGACACTACTAGATTTACTAATCGGATGTCAGACACTTGGTAATATTTGACATATAGTCTTAGAGAATGAATGAATGAATGAATATTTAACGACACCCCAGCACGAAAAATACATCGGCTATTGGGTGTCAAACTATGGTTAATGCAACCCAATGTGATGATCAACATCAATATAAAAATTCAACAGGTCAATAAAAACACAGTGTAAAGGACTGTGTAAAAACACAAATATCACAGATAGATATAATTGAAATTTAGAATAAAACTCAGTGTCACGTAAAAATTGTAAAATAATTTCTGGATGGAATCGAAATGATTGCATCAATATAGTCTTAGAGAGCAAACCCGCTACATTGTTTCATTAGTTGCAGGATAACACATGCCACTGCCTTTGATATACCAGTCGTGGTACAATCAATGGAACGAGAAATAGTTTGATGGGTCCGCCGACATATTTGAGAAAGTTTAGCAGCTAGACTAAAGACGAAAACAGTGTACTGTTGTGACTTTAGTGAGGAATTTCGCAGCAGCCTATATATATAATATAAGATCTGCCACATCTAGACTGTGTGGGTGTTGGGGTGTCATTAAAGATCCATTCATTCATTTTATACGGTGTTTAGCAAAGGGTTTTTTTTAACAAACAATATGAGATTTTTTTGTTTTTAATTTTAAGGTCTAGTAAGGTATCTAGTTTTTAATGCTGCCAAAAACTCTTTTTAATGTTAACAAGTCGCCGAACACTTTTTAATTCTTATCTTGCATGTGGTTATGCGTCCTTTAATGTTTTGGGGGTAATATATTAATAGTATTTATAATATAATTTGATGTTTTGGGGGTAATATATTAATAGTATTTATAATATAATTTAATGTTTTGGGGGTAATATATTAATAGTATTTATAATATAATTTAATGTTTTGGGGGTAATATATTAATAGTATTTATAATATAATTTGATGTTTTGGGGGTAATATATTAATAGTATTTATAATATAATTTAATGTTTTGGGGGTAATATATTAATAGTATTTATAATATAATTTGATGATAATAGTTCGAAACGTTTATGAATACGTATCTGTTATGTGTGTTCTAGTGGTGTCGTTAAACAACATTTATTTTTATAACTGCAATTTCGATAGAACGACTATTTCGATAGAACGACAAAGTGACACAGGGACGAACGTGGTTGTTTTAACGAGGTCTGACTGTATGTATGTATGTATGTATGTACGTATGCATGTATGTATGTATGTGTAATATATATATAATATATATATATATATAGAAGAGAGAGGAGAGAGAGAGAAGATGAGAGAGAGAGAGAGAGAGAGATGAGAGAGAGGAGAGGAGAGAGAGAGAGAGGAGAGAGACACAGAGAGAGAGGACACACACATATATATAATACTATATATATATATATATATATATATATATATATATATATATATAACAAACAGACAAACAGTGACTGTTGTGATTGGTGGCAGGTCAATTATGAACAGGTGATCGTTATATACAGTAATGCCGTTAGACCAGTCTCGCTGTAATTAAATGCAGATAATTATTAACTTTATTAATTACTTCTGCCCTGTGTTATTAAATACAGTAATGTATCATTTCATTTTAAATATACAAGTTCAGTTTAAGATGGAACAGCTGACTTTGTAATATACCCAACCATTTACATATATCATATAGATTCTACGGAGGTGTATCTTAATCTCAATCCAGTTCAATTAATTACTTCTGTTCTGTGTTATTAAATACAGTAATTTTATATACGCAAGTTCAATATAATAATGAACATCTGACTTTGTAATATACCCAACCATTTACATATATCATATAGGGTTTACAGAGGTGTATCTTAATCTCCATCTAGTTCAATAATTCCAGGATAAAAATAAGTTAATTAAGTAACTTATTGCATACAACATATGTTACATCTCTACATTCTATAATATCTTCAATATATTTTATCTTCAAAGATTACAGATGAATGCATATATAAAATATTCACATATTTCAGTTTTTAAAAATGCAAGAAGGTTACAATATTAACAGTAGTTTAATTATGGGATGATACAAAACATATTTAGTATTACTTTAGCTACACAAGTCACCAGAATTGGTAGCATATTGCATAAAAAAAAACTACGTTCATTTAATAAGATTATACTTATGAACAAAATACTATTTCTAAACTGTAATTATGAGTTTCCGATTTTGAGTCCATTGTGGTTTTGATGTCTTGCGCATATAACTTTTCTCCGATTTTGTTTACTGTATATCTGAATGACTTATACAATATATTAAGCGAGAAACAAAGTAACGGTATAAAACTGAAATTTGAAAACAACTTATAATAATTAGTTTGTTACTTTGTACTGACGACATTGTTGTTTTAGCAAACTTTCCCGTTGATTTTAAGAAATCTTAAAATATTTTCAAAGAATACTGTGTTGACTGGAAATTAAAAGTTAACATCGATAAAAATCAAACTTGTTATATTAGGAACAAGCGCACCGCCAAATAGAACATTTTATTTAAATAATATAAACATATATAGTAGGCAGCTATAAATACCGTGGCATTTTATTTATAAAAAAACGGGTCGTTCAATCATTTAAAAAAAAAAGTACTAGTAGGTCAAGGTAAGAAAGGTTTAACTCTTCTAAATATTAGAATTAGAAACTTAAATATACCTATAGAATGTCAGCTGAAACTATTTGAAAGCACAATTGTCCCTATACTTCTATATGAATCAGAAATCTGGAGATTCGGTAACAAACAAATTATTCAGCAAATACAGCTAAATTGTCTGTGAGATACCTTGAGAGTTAAAAAGAAACTTTCTCCAGTACCATTTGCCTCGGGTTAAGTCCCTGGCCTCCCGTAGACCAAACTCCGGAGCAGACATGCTCGGAACCTCTGTGGTATATGAGCACGTTAAAAAGTTATACAACGCAACTCCATTGTCCATGATTTATGGCGAATTCGGTATTTACCCTTTAGAAATTAAAACTAGAATGCTCAGATTCTGGGCTTCATTGATAACTGGTAAATCAAGCACAATTTCATCTATATTATACAAATACATGTTCACAGTTTTAATGCAGCCGAACAAACGGGTTAGTTCAAATGGTTAAATTGCATTAACGAAACTAAAACTATCGGTTAAGTCATAACATAAATAGAGTATCTCAAAGGCTAAAATGCCAATATTTGCAGGTTTGGCATCATGACTTGAATACGTCTTCAAACAGCATTTCTTATAGGGTACATACAACAACATTCTCATTTCAAAAAGCATCTTCGTCATTTATCTCATAAAATGCTGATTAATTTTAGTCGCTTCCGAACAATTCATCATTGTTTAACTATCGAAACTGAGAGATGGCACTGGATGTAGCACGGAATCCTAAGCACAGATAGTTGCTTGGAGATATGCTCTTTGGGTATGTTGTTATTAGATATTTGGCAGTGTTTCCACACTTTGGTTTGGTGATGGTGTCTTGAACTAAATATCCTCTCAGAATAGCTGCATCAGTTGTACAAATGACCGTTGAGTACTGACCTCTTTGTATGATTTATCAGTAAATCCTAGCTGTCTAAGAGCTTCAGATATAGCCAGTGGAGCTCTCTCGAATACATTCAATAACATTTGTTTGCATATACCATCAATTTGTCCTGTTGTGTTACATCTATTTACTACATGCAAACCTGGTAATGTTGAGGTTCCTTCTGAACCCAGTTCATCATCAATTAGTTGCATTAGTCTGTGTCTGGTGCAGAAATTCACTTCTAATCTGCCATATTTGTTGTCAGTGAACAGAAGCATTTCCTGCTTTGTTTCACTATTAGATGGTTACATGGGTGTAAGATTTATTTTCTAACACAATAATATTTATAAAAGATGACATCAGGTATTTCCACTAACCAAGTTACAGATTTTCGAAGCTATCTGAGCGCTACGATATCGAAAACTATTGCAGGCCATGATGTGACAATGAAAGCCTACTCCTATCAATGACATCAATTAGATATACAAATGATCATCTATCAGCCGTCTGCTCTGTCTGCCCCGTCTGCCATAAACGTTCAGTCAGTCTGGTTATGGTTGCACGGCTATAACCGAACGTTCTTGCAATGTGGTCATGCGTGGCGCCCAGCTGAGACATACCAGTGTCTGGCTGGCTGATTGGCTGGCTCTCTGCCTGTCTCTTCCTCCCCTCTCTGTCTGTCTCTCCCTCCCCCTCCCCCTCTCTCTTTGCCTCTCTCTCTCTCTCTCTCTCTCTCTCTCTCTCTCTCTCTCTCTCTCTCTCTCTCTCTCTCTCTCTCTCTCTCTCAGCTGCAGACAAATAAACGGGACATTTCTTGAGTGTGTTTTCGATTACTACAATGCTAACATGCAGTACAAGCAGACTTTTATACCAGTTTAGTACGTGCATTTCTTTCTACAGGTGCAGACGTCGTAATGGCAAAATACACCTCGTTACTGAAAATTAGCATCTGTACTAGCTTTAAGTCATCAGATACATTTCATTGTATTTGTTTGACAATGTCGAGTAATGGTATTTTATAATGTTTGTAATGTTTCCTGTAACTAATTAAATTATTGTTATTTACAGGTAATCAATGTATGTTGTGTTTTTTTTAATGTCTACCATACCTAATTAATCTAATGTCTCTTTCAGGTAATTCTGAAAATGATAGTGCTCCTTTAATTTAAGCATTTACTTTTAATACAGCTTCTTTATTACAGGTGCTCTATTTGTCAGCGTGTTAACTCGTGATTTGTTGATTAAAAACACAAGCTCAAGCACCTAACAATAGCACTTGCATTCTTGCGCGGCGTCTGTCCTTTGTTCTAAACTTTGGCTCTTCTGTCTTGTTGTGTTTGTCCATATATAATCTTCAGCATAAATACGGAGGGCTTTTGTCCTCAGTGTGGAAATTATATTGTCGCTATTACTGTGATGTTATATTCTTAGAGAATTTCTAAGGTTAGTTATTTATATTGGTTATTTTTAGTATTTATGTTTCTTATCTGGTGTATTTGTTTACCGGCAGGTATCAAATGTAAATTAATGTTTATGGATTAAGTCGGTACATTATAATATAATGTATTAATATATAAAATAACTCTTCTGCAACTATATTTATCTAAAGTAATCAAATGACAGATGAAGTATATTAAATTAAGTTCTAATGTGTAAATGGTAATGTAATTAATATTATTATTTCTTATCACTAAATACTAATGGGTTTTAACGTTAAATTAATTATGGTGTGACAGTTAACTGAGAGTAAGATGTTTGCACAGTTTGTATTATCTCAGAAGAGATAGTTTATTTTATGCTATGGCTGTTATTGCTATTAATATAATGATGTACTTTGGATTATGGTTTGTACGATACTTAGTGTGTTATTATTTTATTTAGATCTCCTATTTCTGAATGCGCATGTCAGTTACGGCCAGGTGTTACAACCTCAGTTACACACACTTGGTATGTACATGGCTGTGTTGTTATATGTGTATTTTTTATGACGTTGTAATGTATATGAATGTGTTAAACATTAGTAGTGAATGTATTAGTAAAGTATGGATTGTATGATTGTATTAAGGATTAACATATGGTGTTACGTCATGTGTATTGTTTGGTAGGAACCATGTATTAGTAATATGTGATTCGATATATATGTTTCACTAGGAGCCCAACTCGGGGCAGAAAATTAATTAGGACAATTTTGACTTTAATCCAAAAGGAAGCGAGATTTTATGATTTGTTTGTGTCATGTTCAAAAACATAATAATAATTTAAATCTATATATAAAATTTTGAACGCTTTTTTGACCGGGCATTTCTAAAATTAAAGGGACATTCCCGAGTTTGCTGCATTGTAAGATGTTTCCGACTAATAAACTATTTCTACGATTAAACATACATACTAAATATATTTTCATGTTTAGAATATCAGTGTCTGTATATTAAATGTGTTTCTGGTCGTCTTAATGTTTGTAAGAAGCCGAAACCGGATTTTGTCTTCAAATAATTTCGTACGTACGAAAAAATGTTTTTTAGGAAATAAAATGAAATTTAACTTAGTACAAATATTAGAACGACCAGAAACACGTTTAATATACAGCCACTAATATTTTATGCAGAAAAATATATTTGATATGTAATTACAATCGTTACAAAGTCTTATTTTAGTCGATAACATCTTAAAAATTGCAGCAAACTCAGAATGTCCTTTAAAACTAAGTCCTAGTTCTAGATTACAACTTTAGCCCTACTAGTCTGTTTACGATGGAAGGGGGGGGGGGGGGGGCCGCAGGAGATCGGGGCGCCCGCCACAGGGAAGTAATTTAGTGGTGGGACGAAGTTAGGGGGTAGCATCAGTCCTATCGGTAGCTTCGGTGTGACCGGAGCTTCGGGGGGGGGGGGGGGGGGGGTCCGACGAGAGGGGGGAGGCAGGCCTCTGGACAAACCTAGCTCCCCCTACGGCCGAAACCGCTTACGCTCTACGGCACCTATCCTACTTCCGGTGGAATACCACCACCCCCCACCCAGAGCACCCCCAGCCGATCCAACCGTCGCGCCCTCCAATTCCGATGCTCCCCAATGTTGATAGTCCAGCGGAGGGGCTGCTAGGAGAGCAGCCCTAGTGTAGGCTTCCGCCGGATTTTACCTCCCAATTATTTCGTACGTACGAAAAAATATATATCACAAATTAAAGTAAAACCCGAGTGCTATAAACATTAGTATACAACCGCAAACATATTCACTATACAGACACTGGTATGCTAAACAACAAAATGTGTTTAGTATCAACTAGTAGTCGCCAACAAGGCTCTGTTATCGCAAACAATGGCTGCACATTCAGGGCAGTCCCTTTAATAGGCATGCCATGGTGCTTTAATGAATCGACAAGGTAGCGCAATACATTCTTACTTACTGATGCTAAAACTGTCTGCTTCAACATTTGAGTGGACACCATTGGTTAACTTACACAGAGAAGCTTCACTCGAGTGGACACCATTGGTTAACTTACATAGGGAACCTTCACTCGAGTGGACACCATTGGTTAACTTACATAGGGAACCTTCACTCGAGTGGACACCATTGGTTAATTTACATTGGGAACCTTCACTCGAGTGGACACCATTGGTTAACTTACATAGGGAACCTTCACGCGAGTGGACACCATTGGTTAACTTACACAGGGAACCTTCACGCGAGTGGACACCATTGGTTAACTTACATAGGGAACCTTCACGCGAGTGGACACCATTGGTTAACTTACACAGAGAACCTTCACTCGAGTGGACACCATTGGTTAACTTACAGAGGTAACCTTCACGTGAGTGGACACCATTGGTTAACTTACAGAGGTAACCTTCACTCAAGTGGACACCATTGGTTAACTTACAGAGGGAACCTTCATGTGAGTGGACACCATTGGTTAACTTACAGAGGGAACCTTCACTCAAGTGGACACCACTGGTTAACTTACAGAGGGAACCTTCACGTGAGTGGACACCACTGGTTAACTTACATAGGGAACCTTCACGTGAGTGGACACCACTGGTTAACTTACATAGGGAACCTTCACGTGAGTGGACACCACTGGTTAACTTACACAGGGAACCTTCACTCAAGTGGACACCATTGGTTAACTTACACAGGGAACCTTCACTCAAGTGGACACCATTGGTTAACTTACATAGGGAACCTTCACGTGAGTGGACACCACTGGTTAACTTACATAGGGAACCTTCACGTGAGTGGACACCACTGGTTAACTTACACAGGGAACCTTCACTCAAGTGGACACCATTGGTTAACTTACACAGGGAACCTTCACTCAAGTGGACACCATTGGTTAACTTACATAGGGAACCTTCACGTGAGTGGACACCACTGGTTAACTTACATAGGGAACCTTCACGTGAGTGGACACCACTGGTTAACTTACACAGGGAACCTTCACTCAAGTGGACACCATTGGTTAACTTACATAGGGAACCTTCACTCAAGTGGACACCATTGGTTAACTTACATAGGGAACCTTCACGTGAGTGGACACCACTGGTTAACTTACATAGGAACCTTCACGTGAGTGGACACCACTGGTTAACTTACCTTCACTCAAGTGGACACCATTGGTTAACTTACATAGGGAACCTTCACTCAAGTGGACACCATTGGTTAACTTACATAGGGAACCTTCACGTGAGTGGACACCACTGGTTAACTTACATAGGGAACCTTCACGTGAGTGGACACCACTGGTTAACTTACACAGGGAACCTTCACGTGAGTGGACACCACTGGTTAACTTACACAGGGAACCTTCACTCAAGTGGACACCATTGGTTAACTTACATAGGGAACCTTCACGTGAGTGGACACCACTGGTTAACTTACATAGGGAACCTTCACGTGAGTGGACACCACTGGTTAACTTACATAGGGAACCTTCACGTGAGTGGACACCACTGGTTAACTTACATAGGGAACCTTCACGTGAGTGGACACCACTGGTTAACTTACATAGGGAACCTTCACTTGAATGCAGATACAAACAAAACCCGGCCAGACACATCACAAAAAATAACATAAGTATTAATTTTATTATCTTTTCTTTATTTACATGTGTTTTAGCAAAATGTGGTTGTTATATTATTATCTGATGTCATATAACAGTAAATAAATATGTTGAGTGCATCGTTAAATAAAACATTTCCTTTCGTGTATTTAATGTTAAATAAATTTAAAATAATGGTCATTTCTGTGTCTCAATATTCGTCAAAGTTTTTTGCTAAAAATCACTGATATGACTCTTTTTTGGGGGGTGGTCTGTCCAAGAAGATTAACTTTTCCTTATCTGTTTAAAATGTAGCTAAGGAATATTTTAGGACAAATTGAGAAAAAATTAATTAATTTTATATAAAATGTCTTTTTTCAAAGAATATCAAATGATATCACAAACAAGTCACTGATATTACAAACTAGTTAAATGTGTCACAAACAAATCACTGATATTACAAAATAGTTAATGATATCACAAATCACTGATATTACAAACTAGTTAATGATATCACAAACAAATCACTGATATTACAAACTAGTCAATGATATCACAAACTAGTCAATGATATCACAAACAAGTCAGTGATATTACAAACTAGTCAATGATATCACAAACAAATCACTGATATTAAAACCTAGTTAATGATATCACAAACAAGTCAGTGACATTACAAACTAGTTAATGATATCACAAACTAGTTAATGATATCACAAACTAGTCAATGATATCACAAACAAGTCAGTGATATCAAAAAACAAATGAATATTAAAATGAATCAAGTGATATCAATACAAGCCAGTGAGCTCATAATCAAGTCACTGGTATCACAAACATTACTAATAAATCAATTTCACAAAACAAATCACTAATACATCATCAGTATCACAAACAAAATACTGATATGACAAACTGAGCACTTTTAATAGATCACATGTAACCGGTACATACATACACATGTACACACAGACAGTATACTTCAGATAGAATATTATATAACACAGATCACAATACTCTGTTACATACGCACAGACAAACGTACTTCTTATAAAATGGAATAGTACACTGTGCTGATGGTACAGTAATAGGACTGGCAAGGAAGACACATTATTAGAAATAAAAATGATGGAAAAACCACTTACACACATTATAGATGCATTACTCACTAATCTGTGTCTTTGTAATAGCCATGGTGGTGGAGGGGGGGGGGGGGGGGGGGGGGGGGGTAATATCACAGTAATGTAATTAAATTTCTATTACACTGATTACAATTTAACGTTATCCCATTGGTTCAGCCATAGCAACACGAGTTTGTTCACTGCTTGATGAACGTAAAATTAACATTGTCAGGGAACGTCATATCCGATTACGTCACTTTATTGGTATTTTGTCTTATTGAGCATTATTGTTTATTAACCAAAAAAACCTAATTAAAAATAAAATATGAATATTTAATGTCATTATTAGTAATTATGTTTGAAATTTAGTTATAAGGAGTGTATGTAATTTCTTTTATGTTCATTAAGGTATGAAAAAAAAAATCTTTCACAAACGTGTGTGAACAGCTTCACCAATTCACACACTTTGAGAATGTTTTTTGGGGTTTTTTTGTACTCCGATGAACATAAAATAAATATGAGACAATCCTTAAGTAATTTGGTGGCATGCTATCACTTCTTCTCACCCCAAATACACTCAAAGAGTAACTCTTATGAAAAATAATGCGGGGGAGGGGGGGGGGAATGTGGTTTTGGGTTAATGACTTGTTTTTATTTGCAATGTTTAGGTCACTGGTCTATGTTGAGTTCAAGGGTTTAAAGCATCCCTCTCAATTTTTATGAAAAAGCCAGATACTAAATTATAAAAAAAAACCCATTACAAACTGCAGTTCAAGGTAGGAATTTCTTCAGGAGTAATGTGAAGCCTGCTTTTAGAAATTGCTCGCATACAAAATAACATCAATAAAAGTAGGTTGGTGGGTTGGTCATATTCTTTGTTGTAAATTGGTCCATTATCACAGAAGCACTACATCATTGATTTTTTTTTTTTTTAATCCACACAAAACAACAAACTAAAAACATATATATGTATATCTCGTCATTTAGACATTAAGCATTTTAAAGGGTATAAAAATGTTAAACAACAATATTTAAATATATTTACACTGCATTTTTATAATAGAGAATATATCTGAAATGGTCTTTACATATGGTTGTTATACAAACGATCCTTCATATCAAGTTAAAGTATTTTATCATCCATTAAAGGCTTTTGTAGGAGATATCGCTGGCTATAATTCGTACTATCGCTTCTTTTGTTACGTCACTGTGTATGTTTCAGCACTAAACCTATCATTAGTGACGTCACGTCACAGTCGTTTTGCTAGCTAATGAGTCTACCGCTGCTAAATATAGTGACATTCAACCCAAATTACTGACATTGTTTACAATTGTCGCAAATGAAATGAATACCCGCCTTGTGATATCAAGATATCTTACACAGGGAAGGCCTCGGATTTGATCCTTTTGTGCCAGTAAATGATGATATCACAAGTATCCTCTGTTTATCGTATCAAGTCATGATATTTTGTCAATGTATGTAGTGCTTGTAGGATAAACTGTAAGTTTCAACCAGACGGACTGCACAAAGGTTTTCGAGGACCAAGTATCTTTATAATAAATTACATGTCATAAAAACAAAACCTGTCCTCGACAGAGGAGCTGGCATAACTCGACACCTGCTCCCATGACAGGCGTACGCTACAACAGCTTGCGCTGAACATGCACATTAGACCCTATGATCTGACCTGACCTGACCTTAGAAAACCAGGATGTGAGACCAAATATACATAAGGGAGATAACACATGTAAGGAATAAAACTGAACACTTCTCTAACAACAAGGGAGGTAATAATAATAAGAATGAAAAACCCAGTACAAAACTTGTGTGTACATGTATTAATCAACTAACAAGAATCACACATACATTGAGCATGAATACAAAACACAAACAAATTTCATACGCTATTATACACAGACCACTCAAAACAGAATTATTTTTTGTTAACTGGATATAAAAACTCATATAATGAAAAAAGAGAAGAAAATGTATAATCTATGTTTAAAAATAATAATATATCATATTTGGAAAATTAATAACACCGTGTCACAATCTTATAGATTCATCTCTATCACACAACTACTGGTCCACTTTGGTTTGTTCTTGGATCTCCAAAAATAAGAATAACAAAAATTGGTAAACTATTTTGTCATTAAGAAAAAATGGAGATACATGTAACTCAGTTCAGAATTCTATAAGAACAATAAAAAGTATATAAGTGACTGAAAATCAAATTGCACCATTTCATTTTTCAGAAGAATAAAAAATATAACAGACATTTAGTTCACATTAGGGGAAAATAAGATAGTTAACTCAATTCAGAGTTATGAGAATAAGGGACATAACACAGTTCAGAGTTATGTAAGAATAATAAGGGACATAACACAGTTCAGAGTTATGTAAGAATAAGGGACATAACCCATGGAGAATTTTGTAAGAATAATGAGGGACATAACACAGTCTCAGAATTCTGTAAGAATAATAAGGGACATAACCCATGGAGAATTTTGTAAGCATAATAAGGGACATAACACAGTTCAGAGTTATGTAAGAATAATAAGGGACATAACACAGTTCAGAGTTATGTAAGAATAAGGGACATAACCCATGGAGAATTTTGTAAGAACAATAAGGGACACAACTCAGTGAAGAATTCTGTAAGAATAATAAGGGACACAACTCAGTGAAGAATTCTGTCTGTACATAAAATAATCAGTTGATTTACAAAAAAACAAATATGGCAAAAAGGTTCACTGCTGTAAAAATATATCTGGAAATAACTTATAAAGATTTATGTCAAGACTAAGGGAGGCAACTGTTCATTGTTTAACTGACTGTTTCGAAGTCTGTTTTGAATTACTTTTCAGGTGTTTCAAGGCGTTGTTCACTCGCACATTCAGACGATTCTCAAAATCAAAATCATGGAAATTTTCCTGAAAAAAAAATTAAAAACAAAATTAACCTAATAAAAATTATATTTACTCCTACTTCAAACTTCCAGATTTCATAGAAACAATTGTTTCTAGTAACTACTGGTAAAATCACAGAATGGAAAAAGTTAGTTTGTTTCGTTTACTAACACACTACTAATGCACATTGTTAATCATAACTTACTGGATGTCAAACATTTGATCATTTGTGACTCCTTGTCTGGCAGGATTTGGCTCAGTCGGTTGAGTGCTCAACTGAGGTGCTTGCGTCGCAGGATCAAACCACCTCAATTGATTGGGGTTTTTCTCCTTCCAACCAGTGTACCACAACTGGTCAAAGGCTGTGGTATGTGCTTTCCTGTCTGTGGGAAAGTGTATATAAAAGATCACTTGCTGGATTAGGAAAAATGTAGCGGTTTCCTCTTGTGACCACCAGTCATAATTACCAAAATGTTTGACATCCAACAGCCGATGATTAATAAATCAATGTACTCTAGTGGTGTTGTTAAAACAAACTTTAACTTTGAATGCCATAAAGTTTAAAGTTTGTTTTGCTTAACGACACCACTAGAGCACATTGATGTATTAATCATCAGCTATTGGATGTCAAACATTTGGTAATTTTGACATATAGTCTTAGAGAGGAAACCGGCTACATTTTTGCATTAGTAGCAAGGTATCTTTTATATGCACCATCCCACAGACAAAATATCTCATACCACAGCCATTGATATACCAGTCATGGTGTACTGGCTAGAGCAAAATATAGCCTAATGGGGCAACCGATGAGGTTCGATCCTAGACAGACCGTGCATCAAGCAAGCGCTTGACCATTGGCTACTTCCCTCCCACCTTGAATGCCATGCGATATACGCTGATACAAAAGCCTAAGAATGATGCAATTTCATTGGTTTATTATAAATATTATTACCATACATTATTAAGGGATGAACATTCCACCGTATATCACAAGACTATCAATACGCACAAATTATGTCAAAATATTACCACCCAGTTGGGAAGCATTTATTCTCTAAAATTCCCTACATGGTCAACACAGGCGGCTGTTGTGGTTGAGACAAGGACTGGGATGTAGAGGTGGACAGCGAAAGAAGTTGAAAGACAGGAGGAGTTGCCAGATCAGGAAGAAATGAGATGGAATTCAAAGGAGAGAAAGGAAAGGGGGCAGGCAGTGGGTAATAAATAAAATAAATAAATAAATAAATTAAAATTAAAATTAAAAATTAAACAGGCAGCTAAAAATCGACTATTAATGACATCACTGAAATGGCATTACTAGTCTGCCACTTCTAATTTCAATCTTTCTCACAAAGGGATAACAAAAGCATGTTTTCTAAAACAGTCCCTTCTAAACATACCTTAACTTCGTGTAATAAACGCTTGGCTTCAGCAGTTGTCTGAAAGATATATTGAAAACACATCAGACAAATATACAAGTTACATATATAAATACACCCACCTTGTTTACAAATATACAAGTTACATATATAAATACACCCACCTTGTTTACAAATACACAAGTTACAATTACAAATACACCCACCTTGTTTACAAATACACAAGTTACATATATAAATACACCCAGCTTATTTACAAATATACAAGATACATATATAATACACCCACCTTGTTTACAAATACACAAGTTACATATATAAATACACCCAGCGTATTTACAAATATACAAGTTACATATATAAATACACCCACCTTGTTTACAAATATACAAGTTACATATATAAATACACCCACCTTGTTTACAAATATACAAGTTACAATTACAAATACACCCACCTTGTTTACAAATATACAAGTTACAATTACAAATACACCCACCTTGTTTACAAATACACAATTTACATATATAAATACACCCACCTTGTTTACAAATACACAAGCTACATATATAAATACACCCAGCTTATTTACAAATATACAAGTTACATATATAAATACACCCACCTTGTTTACAAATACACGTTACATATATAAATACACCCAGCTTATTTACAAATATACAAGTTACATATATAAATACACCCACCTTGTTTACAAATATACAAGTTACAATTACAAATACACCCACCTTGTTTACAAATATACAAGTTACAATTACAAATACACCCACCTTGTTTACAAATACACAAGTTACATATATAAATACACCCACCGTGTTTACAAATACACAAGTTACATATATAAATACACCCAGCTTATTTACAAATATACAAGTTACATATATAAATACACCCACCTTGTTTACAAATATACAAGTTACAATTACAAATACACCCAGCTTATTTACAAATACACAAATTATATTGACATATTTTATTTATTTACAAATTCATGTACAAAAGTTTATCTTATTTATGTTTTTAAATACATTGACAAATACACAGTGATAGAAATAAGCAGAATGTTTCACTAATCCACCGGATAAGTACATCTAGAAATCTACTTGTCCATCAATATTTTCACTTGTCCAAATAAGTTGTTGGTTTTATTCAAGAGCAAGGACAATGTTTTTGATTGCTCAAAATGAAACAGTATTATCATTTTTTACTTGTCCACTGGACAACCACTGAGGTACATTTTGCTTGTCCCAGCAGATTATGTATTATCACTTGTCAGGACAAACGGATAAGTGCTTATTTCAAACATTGATACACTCATCTTACAAATACACAAATTACAAATACACCTAACTTATTTACAAATACACAAATTATATTAACAAATACACCCATGTTATTTACCAATACACAAATTACATTACAAATACACCCATGTTATTTACCAACAGACAAATTACATTACAAATACACCCATGTTAAATACATTACAAATACACCCATGTTATTTACCAATACACAAATTACATTACAATACACCTCTTTTGTTTACACAGGGCTCGAACTTAACTTAAAAGTGCTATCGGTAAAGCTCCTCAATGATAGCAGACTGTTCACACCTGGTGTACATTAGCTGCCAGTATATAACAGTAGTACATTTAAAATATGTCTACATACACCAAAATATCCTTTCAGTCTTATTTATTTTCCCATCCTGGACGGAGGAGCTAGCCCAGGCCCAGCACCTACACCCATGACAGGCATGCGCTACAACAGCTTGTTCTGAATGTGCATGTAAAAAGCCTATGACCTGACCTGACCTGACCTGTGTATTAGAAAATGGTGGACCATCATTTTTAGAACACTTATTAGATGTTGACTGGCTTCTCAATGGTACAATGTTTTGTGGCATAAATTGTTTGTCGTGGTTGGTGAGACAAGGACTGGGATGTGGAGGTGGACAGCAAAAGAAGTTGAAAGATAGGAGGGGCTGCCAGATTGGGAAGACATGAGATGGTAGTCAAAAGCGGAGAAAAAAAAGAAAATTTGTTTTAATTGTTTATACGATGCATCATTCTAAAAGTACGCTACATGTATCGAAATTAAATTTTTACCATCAGTACAAAATATAATAAACTGGTTTTGTGAGAAATTTTAATGTTCTGCATTGCATATTTTTCCTGCTATTAAACTTCCAAAAGTTGGATGTTTGTAGTTTGTAGTTTTTTGGAGGGTTTTCCATTTTTTGTTTGGAGGTGGGGGGGGTGACATTTTACCCAGATAATGAGTGATGATACACACCTCTGGAGACTTCATGTATATGGACGCCAACTCAAACATGGCGAATGCTGGAACGTGGTAGTCATCCTTCATTCCCTGGTGACGTGCTAGAGTCTCCTTCAAACACTGGGCGAGACAAACACACACATTAAAAAACAAGAAACATATTGTTACCACTACCATTACTCTTCATTAATTGCAAGTCGTCTTTTACATACATTTTCGTAATGTTGATGTGTTTGTATGTGGATGTGTGTGTGTATTTTTGTGTGTAGAATGTTTTTGTATAGAGATGGATGGATTAGTGAATGAATGAATGAGTGGGTGGTTTTTGGTGTGGGTGAGTTAGCGAGTGAGTGAGTGTGTGGGTGGGTGGGTGGTTGGGTAGGTTTTTTGAGTGAGTGAGTGACTCAGTGACTCAATCAATCAAAGCTACTCCAACATGAAAACTATGTCAACTACTTTCAACTACTGGGTGTCAAACACAATTATTGAATGATTAATGAGCATGTGTGTGTGTGTGTTCCAAAGAATAAACCGTAATGCATTTATCTGTCTACTTTATTACTTTATTACAACAGATGTTAGCAGAGTTCAATCAAATTTGGTCTTACAAATGTGTACCATACTGTTGTGTGAATGAATGAATGTTTAACGACACACCAGCTCAAAAATACACATTGGTGAGACCATACTGTTGTTTTTTCTCACAATAACACAACTCTATAACTGGACCTACGTTAACAGCCATTTCTTCTTCCCCAAGTTCTTTGAAAATTCCTCCTTCCACAAGGCACTTGAGATGTAAGAGCTTGTGGTCCGTCTGCATGTCACACACTGAAACACAGGTCACAGGTTACAAGTCAAGGGTCACAGGTTAAGGTTCACAGGTTTATGCCACTGTAACTGGCGTCAGAGAATTTAACATTTGTGTAAAACATTTATGGGATATGCAAAACCAAATTCAGGAAACCCATTTCGTTTTTACGAAATCCATGATGTGACCATATAAACGCGAGCAATGCGCCAATGAAATTATTACTCTCACAATTTCCTGAGGCTTGCTGTGATGTATTTCTATCACAAACTGTGCTGCTCATAAACAGAAAATCTGGGGTCCTAACTTTATCGTTATAAAATTTTGAGAAAACTTGGAGTGTTTTCTCTTTTATAGATACATCACCTGTCCTCTAAACTAGTGCATATTTCCGACGGTTAGTAAACTGGTCCGAACATCCCAACAGCTAATGGGATGGCCTGAATTCTTCTACTGCGCACTCCTTTCTGTTCCGGTCTTGTGACTGTAACTTCCTTCTTTTTCCTTCGCGTCTTATGGTTCGGACATTCTTTTCTATCTCTCTGTTGTAACCAGAACAGGAAGGGGAGCGCAGTAGAATTCAGGCCATCCCATATATGGGAATATGCACTAGTTTTGAGGACAGGTGATGTTGAAAAGAAATAACTTTATACATAAAGTAGTGTTAAAACCTGAAGCAAAAACATGTTCTGCCAAGATATAGTCTAAACAGTTAACATTTTTCTGCAACAATCAAATATTGTAGAGTAATCAATAGTCACACACATCAATAGTGGCGCAAGTCACATTTTTTCTAAAACTTGCGGTCACGTGCGAACCAGTGAAGTTAAATTTATCAACAAATGTGAAGACAACACAATATGTTTAAAATGAAAAACATTTTGATAAGTGATTTACATCATTTGTTTTTTCAACAGTGAAGAGTCAGTTTTCTCTAATACCAAATATAAGGGTCCAGAGACGGAAATTGCTGAACATGTAAATAGAATGGAGTGCGCGACTATTCGTTATGTTTTACATAGTACGCCAAAAGTGGGTTCTATTTAAAAACTTGCTTTGGCAAATGACTTAAGGCATCACTCAACAGTTTCTATTAAAGTCAGACGCCAGGGGACAATATTTCAAAATCTTAGGTAACCGGAAGTCCGTTCACTTGAGCTTTACTTACGTAACCAATTATCCGGTTACGTGAATATAGTTAGGCCTACCTAATCCTAAAACACGAACTACGGTTCTCTGCTTCATTGATGGTTCAAATGTATTTAAAAATACTCATGATATGGTATAATGTTACAATGTAATTGTTCACCACGTAACTGATTGGCGGTTCTCGTGATTTTAAAGTTGCATAACCAACACACGAACAGAACGATCGTTCTCATGAAATATTGTGCCCTGGACGTTATCTAAAAGATGGATGTCAGATGTTTGGACACGGGTGCAATTTCAGTGTTTTCCATAGGCGCTACCATTCAGCATGGGCCATAACTCTTAAGATTTTAATAATTGATAGTCACATTGGTAGAGATCAACCAATCAATTTTTAATTATAATGTAGCATTAGCACATCACTAGTATACGTAAACATACAAAACTTCACATACGTCGTTTTCGATTCCTATTTATTGCACCAGTTTATTTGGCGCAAGGCTATAAACCACGAGACAGTGTAATGGTCTAGTGGTATGTAACTATGTTTTTGTGCAAGGCTATAAACCACGAGACAGTGTAATGGTCTAGTGGTATGTAACTATGTTTTTGTGCAAGGCTATAAACCACGAGACAGCGTAATGGTCTAGTGGTATGTAACTATGTTTTTGTGCAAGGCTATAAACCACGAGACAGCGTAATGGTCTAGTGGTATGTAACTATGTTTTTGTGCAAGGCTATAAACCACGAGACAGCGTAATGGTCTAGTGGTATGTAACTATGTTTTTGTGCAAGGCTATAAACCACGAGACAGCGTAATGGTCTAGTGGTATGTAACTATGTTTTTGTGCAAGGCTATAAACCACGAGACAGCGTAATGGTCTAGTGGTATGTAACTATGTTTTTGTGCAAGGCTATAAACCACGAGACAGCGTAATGGTCTAGTGGTATGTAACTATGTTTTTGTGCAAGGCTATAAACCACGAGACAGCGTAATGGTCTAGTGGTATGTAACTATGTTTTTGTGCAAGGCTGCAAGGCTATAAACCACGAGACAGCGTAATGGTCTAGTGGTATGTAACTATGTTTTTGTGCAAGGCTATAAACCACGAGACAGCGTAATGGTCTAGTGGTATGTAACTAACTATGTTTTTGTGCAAGGCTATAAACCACGAGACAGGGTAATGGTCTAGTGGTATGTAACTATGTTTTTGTGCAAGGCTATAAACCACGAGACAGCGTAATGGTCTAGTGGTATGTAACTATGTTTTTGTGCAAGGCTATAAACCACGAGACAGCGTAATGGTCTAGTGGTATGTAACTATGTTTTTGTGCAAGGCTATAAACCACGAGACAGCGTAATGGTCTAGTGGTATGTAACTATGTTTTTGCGCAAAATAAACGAGTGCAGTAAATACAAAGTGAAAATAACGTATGTGAAGTTGTGTATTTCTTACATACCTTCTTTTATTCTTTACAAAAATGGTTTTTAATTTAACGTCATAACTACATCGTCTTAAATCTATTAAGCAATCTTCCTTTCATGGATTTATTTAATGTTAAGAATCATACTCTACAGTAATCTTCTGTAATGTTTCAAATACGATGCGACGTCATTTGTAAATCAGACATGACGTCAGTAATAAAAGGCGCTAACTCCAATAAAAATTAAAAGGGAATTCTCCATTTAAAAGTTCCGGTCCAGATCGCATTACATATATGTGTGATACAAAATAAATTTATCACACAGTTTGAAAATGTCTTTATCACTATAGTAAGATTGAATAGGTGTGTAATAAAATATTTTCGTCTCCTATATCAATTGTCTTACCTTTGAGCATGGGCTGTAACTCTTCAGCGGTGCACGTTGGAAGCGCGTGCCACAGGAAGAGGAGCTCGAGAGCCAACAGACGGCAGTGTTCTTGAGTGGGAGTAACTTTCTTGAACTTCTCCGCCTGAAACAAACAAGTCAACTGTGACATGGGAGATGTGTCTCACACTGTCTGAGAAACACGGGAGATGCGTCTCACACTGTCTGAGAAACACGGGAGATGCTTCTCACACTGTCTGAGAAACACGGGAGATGCATCTCACACTGTCTGAGAAATACGGGAGATGCGTCTCACACTGAGAAACATGGGAGATGCGTCTCCCACTGTCTGAGAAAAATGGGAGATGCATCTCACACTATCTGAGAAACATGGGAGATGCGTCTCACACTGTCTGAGAAACACGAGAGATGTCTCACACTGAGAAACACGGCAGATGTCTCACACTGTCTGAAAAACACGGCAGATGTGTGTCACACTGTCTGAGAAACACAGGAGATGTCTCACACTGTCTGAGAAACACGGGAGATGTGTCTCACACTGTCTGAGAAACACGGGAGATGTCTCACACTGTCCGAGAAACACGGGCTCACACTGTCTGAGAAACACGGGAGATGCGTCTCACACTGTCTGAGAAACATGGGAGATGCATCTCACACTGTCTGAGAAACACGAGAGATGTGTCTCACACTGAGAAACACGGCAGATGTGTCTCACACTGTCCGAGAAACACAGGAGATGTCTCACACTGTCTGAGAAACATGGGTGATGTGTCTCACACTGTCTGAGAAACACGGGAAATGCGTCTCACACTGAGAAACACGGGAGATGCATCATCTCACACTGTCTGAGAAACACGGCAGATGTGTCTCACACTGTCTGAGAAACACGGCAGATGTCTCACACTGTCTGAGAAACACGGGCTCACACTGTCTGAGAAACACGGGAGATGCGTCTCACACTGTCTGAGAAAATACCATAAAATCAGTACATGGATTAATTAATTAGTTTGTTTGTTTTGTTTAACAATTAATTAATTAATTAATCATCGGCTATTGGATATCAAACGTTTGGTAATTCTGACTCGTAGTCATCAGATGAAACCTGCTACATTTTTCCTAATGCAGCAATGGTTCTTTTATATGCACTTTCACACAGACAGGAAAGCACATACCACGGCCTTTGTCCAGTTGTGGTGTACTGGCTGGATCCTGCGACGTAAGCACCTCAAGCGAGTGCTGAACCGACTGAGTTAAATCCCGCTGCGGTACATGGATTAATCCAGGATGTTTCACAAGGGTCCTGTGTCCGATGAGATGGAAACATTTGCACTATTACATGTATATTATACATGGGATATTTTTTGAGGCCACTGAACAATGCAGTACACCACAACTGGACAAAGGCCGTGGTATGTGCTTTCCTGTCTGTGTGAAAGTGCATATAAAAGAACATTAATTTACAAAAACAGACATAATTAAATATATATATATATATACTGGACATTTTTAGTACACAAATTGGGAATTTTCAGCGTCACTTTCTTTCCTAAAAGGGGCCACAGAACGCCTGAATCAATCTCTGTAGTAATAACAATACTAACACACTATACTTCAACTTCAGCCCAACTCGCTAATTTTGTTTAACAAAGTAAAGACCGGGCTTGGTGGCGCAGTGGTTAACCCATCAGACTACAGGCTGGTAGGTATAGGGTTCACAGCCTGGTACTGGCTCCCACCCAGAGTGAGTTCTTAAGGGCTCAGTGGGTAGGTGTAAGACCACTACACCCTCTTCTCTTTCACTAACAACTAACCAACTAACAACTAACCCACTGTCCTGGACAGACAGCTCAGATAGCTGAGGTGTGTGCCCAGGACAGCGTGCTTGAACCTTAATTGGATATAAGCACGAAAAATAAGTTGGAACGAAATGAAATAACTAAGTAAAGACGACAACTTTCACATTCTTTGAAAAACAGTCACAGCGCTTGCACTTTTAAACAATGGCACCGATGGCAACTGCTATAGTTACAATTTGAATTGCAAAAGGTCAGGGGCTGTGGGAATTTCCCTATTAACTCAGTTGGTAGAGCGCTGACCTCTCTTACTGAGTCAGAGGGACGTAGCTTCACTTGCGGGGGGGGGGGGGAGAGAATATGTAGTAGTGTTGGTATAAAGTACTCCTACTGGCAGTAGCTAGTGACAATTTCCCCATTAGTTGGTAGAACGTTGATTTCTCTTACCCTGCGGTTGACAAAGGCCTCGATTTGATTGTTCTTCCTCTTCACCAGCGACGGAACTTGTTTCAGCATTTCGTGAGCTTTTTCTACTTCACCCATCGATCCAAGGCACACTGACAGACAGACGGTATCATTTGTAAGTACATAAAATAACACAATACATATTAAATACATATTTAAACACCATTACTAATAAAACAGATAAATAAAGACAATTCTGACTGTGCAATAAAAATTATATTTTACTGAACTTATGTGTAATACAAAATCTTGCATGCGTAGTATGTGTTCACTCGAATGACGTCATGTCCCTAGCTAGGATGCTCAGCGATCTGCCAATTCCATAAAATTCTATCAACTTTCCAGATGAAGAAAGTTGAGTTATTTAATTAAATGTTTTGCTAACCATAATCTTTTCGCCATGTTCATTATTCAGGGCAAGCTCTCACACTCGCCAAGTTCACCAAATGCGAATTTTAAAAAACATTGGAGAAATTTATTTTAATTTCGCAAATAAATTTCTTTGAGTAATTATTACCGTATTAGAAAATATCTGGGTTCTTGCAATTTTTAAAGTTTAAATAGATGATTTGGTGAAATTTACTGCTCACCCTGAGCTAGCCCTGTAATTGCGCTTGTTTATAGTGCGCAAGATTTAAACCACTCTCATGGTATAATATTCTTGCGCACTATAAACAAGTGCAATAAACAACAAGGCAAAACAACTGGTATGTGGTTGAGTATTTATTTATAGTGCGCAAGATTTAAACCACTCTCATGGTATAATATTCTTGCGCACTATAAACGAGTGCAATAAACAACAAGGCAAAACAACTGGTATGTGGTTCTGTATTTATTTATAGTGCGCAAGATTTAAACCACTCTCATGGTATAATATTCTTGCACACTATAAACGAGTGCAATAAACAACAAGGCAAAACAACTGGTATGTGGTTCTGTATTTATTTATAGTGCGCAAGATTTAAACCACTCTCATGGTATAATATTCTTGCGCACTATAAACGAGTGCAATAAACAACAAGGCAAAACAGCTGGTATGTGGTTCTGTATTTATTTATAGTGCGCAAGATTTAAACCACTCTCATGGTATAATATTCTTGCGCACTATAAACGAGTGCAATAAATAACAAGGCAAAACAACTGGTATGTGGTTCTGTATTTATTTATAGTGCGCAAGATTTAAACCACTCTCATGGTATAATATTCTTGCGCACTATAAACGAGTGCAATAAACAACAAGGCAAAACAACTGGTATGTGGTTCTGTATTTATTTATAGTGCGCAAGATTTAAACCACTCTCATGGTATAATATTCTTGCGCACTATAAACGAGTGCAATAAACAACAAGGCAAAACAACTGGTATGTGGTTCTGTATTTATTTATAGTGCGCAAGATTTAAACCACTCTCATGGTATAATATTCTTGCGCACTATAAACGAGTGCAATAAACAACAAGGCAAAACAACTGGTATGTGGTTCTGTATTTATTTATAGTGCGCAAGATTTAAACCACTCTCATGGTATAATATTCTTGCGCACTATAAACGAGTGCAATAAACAACAAGGCAAAACAACTGGTATGTGGTTCTGTATTTATTTATAGTGCGCAAGATTTAAACCACTCTCATGGTATAATATTCTGGCGCACTATAAACGAGTGCAATAAACAACAAGGCAAAACAACTGGTATGTGGTTCTGTATTTATTTATAGTGCGCAAGATTTAAACCACTCTCATGGTATAATATTCTTGCGCACTATAAACGAGTGCAATAAACAACAAGGCAAAACAACTGGTATGTGGTTCTGTATTTATTTATAGTGCGCAAGATTTAAACCACTCTCATGGTATAATATTCTTGCGCACTATAAACGAGTGCAATAAACAACAAGGCAAAACAACTGGTATGTGGTTCTGTATTTATTTATAGTGCGCAAGATTTAAACCACTCTCATGGTATAATATTCTTGCGCACTATAAACGAGTGCAATAAACAACAAGGCAAAACAACTTGTATGTGGTTCTGTATTTATTTATAGTGAGCAAGATTTAAACCACTCTCATGGTATAATATTCTTGCGCACTATAAACAAGTGCAATAAACAACAAGGCAAAACAACTTGTATGTGGTTCTGTATTTATTTATAGTGCACAAGATTTAAACCACTCTCATGGTATAATATTCTTGCGCACTATAAACGAGTGCAATAAACAACAAGGCAAAACAACTGGTATGCGGTTCTGTATTTATTTATAGTGCACATGATTTAAACCACTCTCATGGTATAATATTCTTGCGCACTATAAACGAGTGCAATAAACAACAAGGCAAAACAACTTGTATGTGGTTCTGTATTTATTTATAGTGAGCAAGATTTAAACCACTCTCATGGTATAATATTCTTGCGCACTATAAACAAGTGCAATAAACAACAAGGCAAAACAACTTGTATGTGGTTCTGTATTTATTTATAGTGCACAAGATTTAAACCACTCTCATGGTATAATATTCTTGCGCACTATAAACGAGTGCAATAAACAACAAGGCAAAACAACTTGTATGCGGTTCTGTATTTATTTATAATGCGCAAGATTTAAACCACTCTCATGGTATAATATTCTTGCGCACTATAAACGAGTGCAATAAACAACAAGGCAAAACAACTGGTATGCGGTTCTGTATTTATTTATAGTGCACATGATTTAAACCACTCTCATGGTATAATATTCTTGCGCACTATAAACGAGTGCAATAAACAACAAGGCAAAACAACTGGTATGTGGTTCTGTATTTATTTATAGTGCACATGATTTAAACCACTCTCATGGTATAATATTCTTGCGCACTATAAACGAGTGCAATAAACAACAAGGCAAAACAACTGGTATGTGGTTCTGTATTTATTTATAGTGAGCAAGATTTAAACCACTCATGGTATAATATTCTTGCGCACTATAAACGAGTGCAATAAACAACAAGGCAAAACAACTGGTATGTGGTTCTGTATTTATTTATAGTGAGCAAGATTTAAACCACTCTCATGGTATAATATTCTTGCGCACTATAAACGAGTGCAAAAAACAACAAGGAAAAACAACTGGTATGTGGTTCTGTATTTATTTATAGTGAGCAAGATTTAAACCACTCTCATGGTATAATATTCTTGCGCACTATAAACGAGTGCAAAAAACAACAAGGCAAAACAACTTGTATGTGGTTCTGTATTTATTTATAGTGCACATGATTTAAACCACTCTCATGGTATAATATTCTTGCGCACTATAAACGAGTGCAATAAACAACAAGGCAAAACAACTTGTATGTGGTTGTGTATTTATTTATAGTGCACATGATTTAAACCACTCTCATGGTATAATATTCTTGCGCACTATAAACGAGTGCAAAAAACAACAAGGCAAAACAACTGGTATGTGGTTCTGTATTTATTTATAGTGAGCAAGATTTAAACCACTCTCATGGTATAATATTCTTGCGCACTATAAACGAGTGCAATAAACAACAAGGCAAAACAACTTGTATGTGGTTGTGTATTTATTTATAGTGCACATGATTTAAACCACTCTCATGGTATAATATTCTTGCGCACTATAAACGAGTGCAAAAAACAACAAGGCAAAACAACTGGTATGTGGTTCTGTATTTATTTATAGTGAGCAAGATTTAAACCACTCTCATGGTATAATATTCTTGCGCACTATAAACGAGTGCAATAAACAACAAGGCAAAACAACTGGTATGTGGTTCTGTATTTATTTATAGTGAGCAAGATTTAAACCACTCTCATGGTATAATATTCTTGCGCACTATAAACGAGTGCAATAAACAACAAGGCAAAACAACTGGTATGTGGTTCTGTATTTATTTATAGTGAGCAAGATTTAAACCACTCTCATGGTATAATATTCTTGCGCACTATAAACGAGTGCAAAAAACAACAAGGCAAAACAACTGGTATGTGGTTCTGTATTTATTTATAGTGAGCAAGATTTAAACCACTCTCATGGTATAATATTCTTGCGCACTATAAACGAGTGCAAAAAACAACAAGGCAAAACAACTTGTATGTGGTTCTGTATTTATTTATAGTGCACATGATTTAAACCACTCTCATGGTATAATATTCTTGCGCACTATAAACGAGTGCAATAAACAACAAGGCAAAACAACTTGTATGTGGTTGTGTATTTATTTATAGTGCACATGATTTAAACCACTCTCATGGTATAATATTCTTGCGCACTATAAACGAGTGCAAAAAACAACAAGGCAAAACAACTGGTATGTGGTTCTGTATTTATTTATAGTGAGCAAGATTTAAACCACTCTCATGGTATAATATTCTTGCGCACTATAAACGAGTGCAATAAACAACAAGGCAAAACAACTTGTATGTGGTTGTGTATTTATTTATAGTGCACATGATTTAAACCACTCTCATGGTATAATATTCTTGCGCACTATAAACGAGTGCAAAAAACAACAAGGCAAAACAACTGGTATGTGGTTCTGTATTTATTTATAGTGAGCAAGATTTAAACCACTCTCATGGTATAATATTCTTGCGCACTATAAACGAGTGCAATAAACAACAAGGCAAAACAACTGGTATGTGGTTCTGTATTTATTTATAGTGAGCAAGATTTAAACCACTCTCATGGTATAATATTCTTGCGCACTATAAACAAGTGCAAAAAACAACAAGGCAAAACAACTGGTATGTGGTTCTGTATTTATTTATAGTGAGCAAGATTTAAACCACTCTCATGGTATAATATTCTTGCGCACTATAAACGAGTGCAATAAACAACAAGGCAAAACAACTGGTATGTGGTTCTGTATTTATTTATAGTGAGCAAGATTTAAACCACTCTCATGGTATAATATTCTTGCGCACTATAAACGAGTGCAATAAACAAGGCAAAACAACTGGTATGTGGTTCTGTATTTATTTATAGTGAGCAAGATTTAAACCACTCTCATGGTATAATATTCTTGCGCACTATAAACGAGTGCAATAAACAACAAGGCAAAACAACTGGTATGTGGTTGTGTATTTATTTATAGTGCACATGATTTAAACCACTCTCATGGTATAATATTCTTGCGCACTATAAACGAGTGCAATAAACAACAAGGCAAAACAACTGGTATGTGGTTGTGTATTTATTTATAGTGCACATGATTTAAACCACTCTCATGGTATAATATTCTTGCGCACTATAAACAATTGCAATAAACAACAAGGCAAAACAACTGGTATGTGGTTGTGTATTTATTTATAGTGCACATGATTTAAACCACTCTCATGGTATAATATTCTTGCGCACTATAAACGAGTGCAATAAACAACAAGGCAAAACAACTGGTATGTGGTTGTGTATTTATTTATAGTGCACATGATTTAAACCACTCTCATGGTATAATATTCTTGCGCACTATAAACGAGTGCAATAAACAACAAGGCAAAACAACTGGTATGTGGTTGTGTATTTATTTATAGTGCACATGATTTAAACCACTCTCATGGTATAATATTCTTGCGCACTATAAACGAGTGCAATAAACAACAAGGCAAAACAACTGGTATGTGGTTCTGTATTTATTTATAGTGAGCAAGATATAAACCACTCTCATGGTATAATATTCTTGCGCACTATAAACGAGTGCAATAAACAACAAGGCAAAACAACTGGTATGTGGTTGTGTATTTATTTATAGTGCACATGATTTAAACCACTGTCATGGTATAATATTCTTGCGCACTATAAACGAGTGCAATAAACAACAAGGCAAAACAACTGGTATGTGGTTCTGTATTTATTTATAGTGAGCAAGATTTAAACCACTCTCATGGTATAATATTCTTGCGCACTATAAACGAGTGCAATAAACAACAAGGCAAAACAACTGGTATGTGGTTGTGTATTTATTACAGTGTGTGTTTATCACAGTCTAACTCACCTGCCACCAGGTAGGAGTAATACGCCTTCGACCACTTTGATTCTTTGTTGAGTCGCGTGAACGCCTCCAAACACTTGTCCCAGTTCAGTTTCAGAAGGTTACACCACGCTGTACAAAACAGGAAACACTTCAATTCAACTTACAACACAGACTTCTCTTTTAAAGCATAAGTTAAAATTAAGTCTAAAAACAAGCATTCTGAGAGTACTGCTAAAACAATACATGTCCACTACTGGATGCAACACATTTTCTTATCTCCTAAGTTCAAGGGCCATAACTCTGTCAAAAATGGGTAAATTGCTATGAAAGTCAAACTTGATATGTAGCTATACATGATAAAGTTATACAAAATATTTCAGGTCAATATCTTGAGGCATTGTGAAAACAAAGTCCAGAAACCTATATGTGGGACAGACAGACGTATGGACGGATGGACGGACAGACAGACAGATACAGACAGAGACAGACAGACAGACAAAGATAGACAGACAGACATACAGACAGACACAGACATACAGACACAGACAGACAGACAGACAGACACAGACAGACAGACAGACAGACAGAAGGATGGACACAAAACATACAGTGCCCTCTGGTTGGACCGGTAGGGGACTAATAAAAATTCTACATTGTCCAAGAATCAAGACTCATTTAAAGGGAGTATCCTGAGTTTGTAGCCGTTTTCGGAAAATAAAATATTTTTACATTATTAAAATTACAATTTACCTCCATTTTCTTGCTTACGATACAAATATTTCTCACTTACCGATTTCATACAGACACATGAGTTCTATTTCTCGCTGTCCACACGACTCGTCTAAAGCTTTGTGATATATTACTAAGGAAGCATCATTTTCTTTCTGAAAATATATAAATTTTCACAATTACTGTGCAATCACTGTGGTTTGTGGTAAGGTGGCTTATCACTGTGGTTTGTGGTAAGGTGGTTTATCACTGTGGTTTGTGGTAAGGTGGTTTATCACTGTGGTTTGTGGTAAGGTGGCTTATCACTGTGGTTTGTGGTAAGGTGGCTTATCACTGGGGTTTGTGGTAAGGTGGTTTATCACTGGGGTTTGTGGTAAAGTGGTTTATCACTGGGGTTTGTGGTAACATGGTTTATCACTGTGGTTTGTGGTAAGGTGGTTTATCACTGTGGTTTGTGGTAAGGTGGTTTATCACTGGGGTTTGTGGTAAGGTGGTTTATTACTGGGGTTTGTGGTAAGGTGGTTTATTACTGGGGTTTGTGGTAAGGTGGTTTATTACTGGGGTTTGTGGTAAGGTGGTTTGTGGTAAGGTGGTTTATTACTGGGGTTTGTGGTAAGGTGGTTTATTACTGGGGTTTGTGGTAAGGTGGTTTATCACTGTGGTTTGTGGTAAGGTGGTTTATTACTGTGGTTTGTGGTAAGGTGGTTTATTACTGGGGTTTGTGGTAAGGTGGTTTATTACTGGGGTTTGTGGTAAGGTGGTTTATTACTGGGGTTTGTGGTAAGGTGGCTTATTACTGGGGTTTGTGGTAAGGTGGTTTGTGGTAAGGTGGTTTGTGGTAAGGTGGTTTATTACTGGGGTTTGTGGTAAGGTGGTTTATTACTGGGGTTTGTGGTAAGGTGGTTTATTACTGGGGTTTGTGGTAAGGTGGTTTATTACTGGGGTTTGTGGTAAGGTGGTTTGTGGTAAGGTGGTTTATTACTGGGGTTTGTGGTAAGGTGGTTAGGTGGTTTGTGGTAAGGTGGTTTGTGGTAAGGTGGTTTATTACTGGGGTTTGTGGTAAGGTGGTTTATTACTGGGGTTTGTGGTAAGGTGGTTTATTACTGGGGTTTGTGGTAAGGTGGTTTGTGGTAAGGTGGTTTATTACTTTGGTTTGTGGTAAGGTGGCTTATTACTGGGGTTTGTGATAAGGTGGTTTGTGGTAAGGTGGCTTATCACTGTTGTTTGTGGTAAGGTGGCTTTTTACTGGGGTTTGTGATAAGGTGGTTTGTGGTAAGGTGGCTTATCACTGTTGTTTGTGGTAAGGTGGCTTTTTACTGGGGTTTGTGATAAGGTGGTTTGTGGTAAGGTGGCTTATCACTGTTGTTTGTGGTAAGGTGGCTTTTTACTGCTCAAAATTCATGTTGTTGAGAGGCACACAATCATTGCCACTGTCAGTTTTAACTGGACCCAAATACTACACACTGAGGAACTGTTCCAAATTAGACTCCTAATTAGACAAATGGTGTAAGTTTTTATTACATAACATTTAGAGAAATATCTTAAAATATCAGTCAAATAAAAGAGTTATCAGTCACTCAGTGACGATAACACATTTTAGAGTCAAAATTTCACTCTAAAATGTGTTATCTTCACTGTAGAAAGTGTAATCTTCACTGTAAGAAAGCCGGAACTATTTTGCTGCTGGCATTTCAAAAATATGGAGAAAACTTGAGGTGTTTTCTCTTTTATAGATACATCACCTGTCCTCATAACTAGTGCATATTCCCTACGATTAGTAGACTGGTCTGAACATCCCAACAGCCAGTGGGATGGCTTAACTTCTTCCACTGTGTACCCTTCCTGTTCCGGTCACATGACTACAACTTCCTTCTTTTCCCTGAGCGAATCGCATGGAGAACTGGAAGAGGGGAGGAAGGGTGGGAAATCATTCCATGAGGACAGGTGATGTATCTATAAAAGAGAAAACACCTCAAGTTTTCTCCATTTCTTTTCAACATCACCTGTCCTCATAACTAGTGCAGCATTCAACAGAAGGTGGCGGGTTCCATACTCCGAAGATACACAAGTCTTCACCCCATGGACCGGTAAGAACTGACAGTGGAAGAAAACAAGCCAACCAAAATTAGCCCATCTTTCAACGATGCATGCCAACCAATATCCATGCTGTTAGTATTGGTAGTGGGAAGGAAGCATCCGTCAGTAGTGTGGATGAACGAAGTCATGAGTTACGAAAAGGGTCACAAATTCGTTCTCCAACAAGGAAGTTCTAAAAGGTGGGTATGCGTCACCACCGCGGATGCAGGTGTTAGGTAACCAACCAACCAACAATTGTATACCAACGGAAACAAATATGGTGGAAGCATCCATCAGAACATTAAACCAACAAAACCCCGATTTTTTCTTACTAGTAAAATGGTGGATAAGTTAGTTCAAATAATAGGAAACAGGTCGTTAGTGTGCAGTGCATTAACTAACTAGTGTTATCCATACAAAAAGTCCCAACACCAACCAGTGCAAAACTTCAGCAAGGTGTGCAAAACAATTTGTCAAATGAAGTCCTCACCTGTTGATTCCGTATCAATGACGATGAGGACGACCAGAGTTAATCAATGTTTGAGCTGCAACCACCGGACCCAGATGATGGAATCCCTCTACATCTTCAGTCTATACATCTCGCAGATAGTAGTTAGCAAAGATGGAATCGGTGGCCCAATCACACCCGGATACAATAATGGATACCAGAGTGTTACACAGTTCGTGTGGGTTAGAACCCGATGGTGGAGGTAATCCAGCTGATTTGTAGGCACACAAAATCATGGATCAGATCCAAGTAGACACCGTGTTTTTAGTAATGTCTTTTAGATATCTCTGATTACAAGAGAGAAACAATCTCTTTCGATGTTAGCGAAAAGAGGCAGTTTTCTCCAAATACAGCTTAAGGGCTCGAACAGGACACAACGACAAGTCTTCCACGATAGACGAGAGTGCTGTAACATCATGAGTACGAGGACATTGATCAGGCAGTTGATTTTTAGCAACAAAGTTCATCAAAAGTCCCAATGACACTGAAGAGTAATCGCGATTAAAACGCACCATGTCGACATCTTAGGCATGTATTTCCGATACTCTTGCTGCCGTAGCGAACCCAAGCAGGAATACCGTCTTCCGTGTCCAAACCTCTAAGGAGGCTTCCGCAACAGGCTCATAAGGTGCTTGAGATAAAGCTCTCAGAATTAAATTAACGTCCCATTTCGGAGGACGAAACCTCTGAATTTGATCCTCGTGCTTAAATCCTTTAATCATGGAATGAATTTCAGGAACAGCAGCTAATTTAGTACCGGTGGCCGAGTCACGAACCGTTGCAATAACTGAAACGTATCCCGCAATCGTAGATCCTTTCAGTTTCAATTGTGACCTGAGACATAGCAGGAAATCAGCAAGTCTTTCCACGCGAATAGTCGGAGGTGTTATTTTTTTACTAAGGCACCATCGATGAAAGCATAACCAGCGCACATTACATGCAGCAGTAGAATCTGTGTGTGCTTTCAATATCGCCGATGTGGTTTGTGAAGTGAATCCCTTCTTCCTTAAACCCTCGGAGATAATGTCCACGAGTGTAGTTGATACAAGCTTGGATTTGGATGATGCTGTCTCGAAGTGGGATGTATCAAGAGATGATCCCAATCTGGTAGCGGTAGTGGATCTGGTTCCGCCAGATGTAGAAGGTCTGGATACCAAATTCGGCTTGGCCAATTTGGAGCGATGAGAAGTAATCGGCAGTGGAACTCCTGAAATCGCTGGAGAACTCGTGGTAGTAATATTGGAGGCGAAAAAGCATAGGCGTCTTCATTGTTCCAACTGATGGCCAAGGCGTCGAGCTCCAGTGCATTTGGATCCGGTACCGGCGACACGTACGGTCTTAGTTGATTGAACCGAGTCTCGAACAGACCTACATTCAGGGTCCACAGTTTTTGACAAACCCACCGGAACGCTTCTGGATTGAGCATCCACTCGATGCTTTGACGGTCTGGACAATGTGTCAGCCAGAACATTTGACACTCCTGGGATGTGTCGTGCTCTGAGATGTAGCGGAATGGCATCTGTCATCTTGAACAAATGATTGATGTAAGCCGCCGCTGTCACATTGTCGGTTGCTACCATTAGTGTTGCATTTATCAAGAGATGACGCCAATGACGTATCGCACTGAACACTCCCAGAAGCTCTAGCACATTGATGTGAAAACTTGATTCCTCGGCAGACCACAGCCCTGATGCTGTCTGACTGTTGAGATGTGCTCCCTAACCTTCTCTTGAAGCGTCCACAAACAGATGGTGAGTCACTTGGAATGGCATCAAAGAGACTCCTCCTAAGATGTTCGACGGAGTCAACCACCATTGTAGACTGTGTCAAAAATTGTCGGGTAGAGTGATCAACAGACTGGGGTTGTTCAATACTATGTACGGATTCAGGAAGACTTGTAAACCTCGTAACTGTAGGCGACCCCGTAAGGTCAAGTCCTGGGCTGAAGTCAACAGGCCCAGAAGGCTTTGCCACATATGGAATGTCACAGATTCAACTAGAACTTTGGATACCGCCAATTGAATCTTGTTCCATCGGTCTGCAGGAACCTGAAGGAGTATCTGAATCCCAATGAATTGGAGATTCTGTGTTGGTAGCAGTAGAGACCTTTCCTGGTCGACAATCCATCCGAGACGGTTCAAGAACTGAAGTACGTAGCTGACCTGGCCCGCTAACTTCGTCTTGTTCTGGCACTTCAAAAGACAATCATTCAGGCATGGGTAAAATGATATACCCTGCTGATGAAAACCCGCGCCATTGAGGCTGTTATTCTTGTGAACAGTCAAAGAACTACCGAAATGCCAAACCATTTACTCGTAGTGCACTCCCTGTAATACGAACCTGAGATACAACTCTGACGAAACAACAGTGAACGCAGTGAGGAGAAACCACACTGGACCATAGTAAATAGTCGCGGTAAAAAACAAAAAAAACATGATGGCGACTGGATAACTTCCGGAGCCAGAGGAAGTAGCGACTGACTGGCAACACCACCGGATGTAGCGATCGATCTGCCGAATATATCGGTAAAGTCATCGAAACAACCACCGGACCGTCGCATTCTGTCGTCAACACAACCCGGTATGCATGTAACATCGAATCGATGCCGTAGCACAACTGACTGTGTGGCCCAACAGCAACAAACCAACAATCAACAGGAAACTGGAAAACAGTTTGTCATCAGGCAGAATGTCTGTATCAACCTCAGAGCGAGACATATCATCGAAGGTTCATTGCGACTAATATTTCATAACAGCAGCAAGGCAAACACGCATAGTCATATGAAGTAAAAACACCGTATCCTCAACCACAGATGAAACTGGATCATCATGTGGAAATTCGTCATAAGGAGAGCATAAGCAGACCAACGGACAGAAAGGCAGTCACTGGAGACGGAGACCATGAAAAGGCGCGTCGGAATCCCCCAGGAACCTGGAAGCGAACATCAGACGAAGATCGGCGACAATGGTCCGTGAGACCCGTGATAGGCCATAAAGACCGACTGCGTGCACGGCTCCAGTGAGACGACTCAGACTGGTCACGAGAAGAGTATGAAGAACGCTAACCCGGTGAAACCGCTGAAGTCTCTTCCACAGTAGCCGCAGGCGACGTAAACAGCAAAGTAAAGCCGCAGGATGGAACGCATCCAGAACATCAAGACAAGTGAAGTCTAGATATGGCCGGTAACAGGTGTCGCTGGAAACGTCACTGAACCCGCCTTCTTTTTTTGCTTTCTTTTTTTCTTTTTTCAAAATCGCAGAAACCGTGGCAGTCATGAACAATGTCTTCTGCAACATCGTCGGTAGCACCAACCTGCAAAGTACCGGCTGTCAATGAACATCCGAAGCAATCATCGGTGTCGGGCCCACCTTGGAATGCGTCGGCGGATGTAGACGTGACGGAACATGTCGTAAACCGCAGCCAGACAATCCCTCATCGTCATGTAGTCCGCAAATCCGTATCTATAACGGAAGCAGTCGAAGACGCATCTGTTCTCATAATGTTACCACCGGCAAGGTGATTGTCAATAGTGGAAGCCGCAGCTGAACCGAACCGAACCAAACCGTAAACGGTCCTGTCTGGAACCCTCAGAAACTCTGGAAGCCGCTGGGGCTGCGTCGGTAGCAATCATGGGAACCGGTCCCTTCCGGGTAGGCGCCGGTGGCCGAGGTAGTGATGGCAGAAGCTCGTAACAACGGATAAACAGACCTTCATAGTCATCTTATCCGCAGTATCTGTATCATCCACGACGGAACCGTGTGGTTCATTCTCAGGGAAGTCCGCAGTACTTACGGTCATGGAAACCGTGAACAGCCGTAACGGGAACCGGAGGGTGACCGTGAGACATGATTCTGTATACTTCGCGACCGATGACGGCAACTGGAATAAGCCTTAGATCGTGGAAAACGGCTCCGTTCCCGGCTGCGATGCCCAAAAACAGATGAATTAGATCGGTGATGATCCGCAGTGGAATCCCTAGGCGGTCGAGACACCGTAGCATCCGTCGGTGCGGTAGCCTTGGTCACCATAGCGCACACTGTAGTAGACACTGGAGTAGTAACCGGTACCGTCATGGTAGCCGTAGGTCTAGTAGTGGCTTGTAGCGAAGCGATAGTTTCTTGAATCATACTTGGTAATAGTGACTTGAGCAGTTCAGCCACAAACTCCAAAGTCGGTGTAGCTGGAGGGGAAGCCGCCGAAACAGAATCCGATTTCTTAGCCCGCTGAGTCAAGACCTTCAAATAGTTGTCAATTCAGCCGGTCCGAGAGGAAGACAGAGTAGACAACGTGACACGACATCACAGGGTGACCTTCACCCGGGACAGACGTCGTGCGGGTCTTCTGCCACCAAAACGTTCCTGCATTTGGTACAGGAACACATAACTCTAGAAGAGCTAGTATCAGACATTCTCAACAATACTGTAATGAGAAAGCAAACACATAAAAATGCACAAATCCGGTAAACAAATAGACGCCATTTTAAAATGGCGACCTACAGGGTAACCGGCACACGTGGCAAAAAAATAAATTCAAGTGTAAATAACACTTAAACTAAAATGATTACAACCAAAATAATGGTATAATAGCAAAGTAACAACATTAAAGAATGTCACCACGATAAATCGAAACATAAACCAAAGTAATAAAACAGATGGCTCAGATTACGACAGAGCAAATAAAGAACGTCCGAACCGCTAGAAGCGAAGGAAAAAGAAGGAAGTTGTAGTCATGTGACCGGAACAGGAAGGGTACACAGTGGAAGAATTTAAGCCATCCCATTGGCTGTTGGGATGTTCGGACCAGTCTACTAATCGTAGGGAATATGCACTAGTTACGAGGACAGGTGATGTTGAAAAGACAAAAAGTAAATTGCCAAAAGTTATATAATAAATAGAAAATTACATGTTTTTGGTCAAATATGATTTATATCTCATCTCGTAAAGTTTACAATCATATCACATTTGTCATGCAAGCGTGACTCGTGAGATATGATTGCAAACTTCACTCAATGAGATATATGTATATATAAATTATATTTGACAAAAACATGAAATATCCTCTTTTTATCAGCAATACACAAGACTCGAGACAAACACTGATGAAAGGCTATCATTTATATTATCAATCCTGAAAATGAGGAATTCTGAATATATCTGCTACACTGTAAACATTAAGACGAAAGGTGGAAACTGCTTGAAAAACTGATAATTGAAAAGCATATCGTGCATTGTGAACAACATCTGTGCCTTGCTCCTGTTTTAAGCAAGGGTTGAAATAACATGTAGAGATTCAGTTCAGTTTGTTTTTTGTTTAATGACACCACTAGAGCACATTGATGTATTAATCATTGGCTATTGCATGTCAAACATTTGGTAATTTTAACATATAGTCTTAGAGAGGAAACCCACCGATTGTTTTCATTAGTAGCAAGGTATCTTTTATATGTACCATACTAGACAGAATAGCAAACAGCACATACCACGGCCTTTCATATACCAGTCGTGGTGCACTGGCTGGAATGAAAATTAGCCCAATGGGCCCACCGACGGGGATTGATCCCAGACCGATTGCACATCAAGCGAGCGTTTTACCACTGGGCGACATCCCGGCCCTTGTTGAGGTGTCCAGAGGCCAACTGACTCCGAGGATGAGTCAAGATGGGGGTAAGTCGGGAGACATAGGTGATAAACATATTTTTTCTCTAGGCATCCAGGTTACCAAGTATCCCAATTATTTCAACCCCTGCTACGATGGGGTGGATTTTTCCTTTAAGGGGCAGCATTAAGCATTATCCACAAATATGTCTAAAAAATAAATAAATGTAAGGTTGTTTTACAATGTTGGATTACATGACTAATCAAAATTCTTACATGGATGATTCTGTTTAAATGTACAAATATTATTACAATGTGTTGATTCTGAGAAAAAAACAAATCTCACTTTTAGTCTGTGAATTCGACCACGGAAAAACAAAAACAGAGATGAACTAGGAAAGCTCTCTTCTTTTTGTTGAATGATGTCTTCGGCATCGGAAATACCTACAACGACCAATCACAACAATTATTACAATGAATAACAGCCAATGAGAACAATTAATACCATTTACAACAGCCAATCAAAACAATTAATATAATTTATAATAAGCTTTATTTCACCTTCATTTAATCCTATTGGTTACTTACACAAAGACAACTCTTATACCCTACATAGGTAGTCAAATTCCCTTATACCTGTAATTTTTAACAAGTGACATCATGTTATGTGTCATTCTCTAACAAAATAATTTTTACATTCATAGGAATATTAACATACTTCTGTTGCTATGGTTGGAAGTTTAATAGTGAATGAGTTATATACATGTAGTTAACATGTCGGCATAACAAATTCGTGGTAGAAGAGTAAATGGATTTTTATGTACCCTCTTTGATTTCTTCTACCCCAAGCTGAAGGCAAAAAAAAAGATTTTTTATTTTTATTTAATGATGCACTCAACACATTTTATTTATGGTTATATGCTGTCAAACATGGTTAAGGACCACACAAACATTGAGAGAGGAAACCCGCTGTCGCCACTTCATGGGCTACTCTTTTCGATTAGCAGCAAGGGATCTTTTATATGCACTATCCACAGACAGGATAGTAAATACCATGACCTTTGATGTACCGGTCGTTGTGCACTGGCTGGAACAAGAAATAGCCCAATGGGCCCACCGACGGGGATCGATCCCAGACCGACCGTGTGAGCGTTTTACCACTGGGCTACATCCCACCCCCTGAAGACAAAAACCCCCAAAACATTACTAGTATTTGCAAAGAAAACCTTTTCAAGCCGGACTCGAACGATTCCGTTTCAAAGCAGACACAGAAGCCATCCATTAACCTTGGTAGCCATCTAAGGAGCGGGATCTAGCTCAGTCAGTAGAGTGCTCGTCTAACATGTTTTTGTCGCAGGATCAAATTACTTCAGTGGACCCATTCTCCGATTGTTTTTCACAACCCAACCAGTGCACCAATACTGGTATATATCAAAGGCCGTGGTATGTTCTGCTTGAGGGAAAGTGCATATAAAAGATTGCTGGCATCTAATGGAAAAATGTAGCAGTTTTCCTTTCTAAGACTATGTATCAGAATAATTTACCAAATGTTTGACATCCAACAGACGATGATTAATAAAACAATGAGCTTTAGTGGTGTCGTTACACAGAACTAATTATAACAGCACACATTAATCACCTACCGGACAAATCGGGGTCAGAAAAGCTCTACGGAGCTAAAAAAACAAAAAATAATTCGAAAACAAAAATTTCTCTGATTAAGCACCCCTCTATATACCTACCTACAGAAAATCTGTTGGCGCCATCGAGAGCAAAGAAAGGTCGTAAGACCGTGTGGTACCACAGCAATCCGAGGACAGCCAATGGCGCCTTCATGTCTGAGCTGTGGCTGCAGTAGACGAGCGCTGCTATCCCAGCATCACGGTCGGCCTCGAACCCGAGAAACTCAATCAGCTTTAGGATCTTGGGCGGAACCATCGACATGCACAGCTGAAACGTGCCGTACCCAAAATTCACGGAGCCGAGCAGACGCGAGATCACTTCCTGTGTCAGCTCGTTGTCGTTATTGTCCATGGCGGGTTCCTGAGGCAACTTGCTCGTGCTCTCCTTGGATGGCTTCTGTGTCTGGTTTGGAACGGAATCGTTCGAGTCCGGCTTGGAAAGATTTAACGAGAGTTGGTTGATTTTCTCGCATGTTTTCTTCTCCTGCAGCTGGATGACCTCACTGTGGAGTTTCTCGTAGAGCTTCCACGCGCGTCGCAGATACCAGCCGCCCTTGATGTAGGACGCGATGTCCTGGTTGGTGAACACGAGGACGGCCTGGTAGAGGAGACAGTCGGCCACGATTACCTGGCGCTGGATCCGATCCTCCACACTCAGCTCACTGCCAACCTGCAAAATACAAAAACAAACTGGTTAGCTCTGTCACGATCACCTGGCGCTGGATACGATCATCGACACTCAGCTCACTGTCAACCTGCAAAATACGAAAACAAACTGGTTAGCTCTGTCACGATCACCTGGTGCTGGATACGATCATCGACACTCAGCTCACTGCCAACCTGCAAAATACGAAAACAAACTGGTTAGCTCTGTCACGATCACCTGGTGCTGGATCCGATCCTCGACATTGAGCTCACTGCCAACCTGCAAAATACGAAAACAAACTGGTTAGCTCTGTAACGATCACCTGGTGCTGGATACGATCATCGACACTCAGCTCACTGTCAACCTGCAAAATACGAAAACAAACTGGTTAGCTCTGTCACGATCACCTGGTGCTGGATACGATCATCGACACTCAGCTCACTGCCAACCTGCAAAATACGAAAACAAACTGGTTAGCTCTGTCACCTTCATCAAATAATGTCTACCTTCATTAAGAATAATAATAATTAAAAAAATTTAATAAAATAAAAAAAACATTGTTTAATTTTGCATGCATCGAGAACATTGAAATGTTCTACTATAAACTAATGCACTCAACTTAATACCGAAAATTAAGAAAATGTACAACTCTTAAACATTGTTATATCATTCTCAGGGGTGCAGAAAGTACTCAGCCGCTCGCAAAATAATAATTAATAATATATTATTCTATAGGCTGGCAGACTAGTAGAAATTCTGGCAGGCTAGTACATTTCAGTTGGTTTTGGTCCGGCGGGCTAGTGAAATATTTTCCACTGTTGCACCCCTGCATTCTAATACATGATATGTTTTGGGCAATAAAATATTTCCATTAAAATGTAACTTCATCGCAGCACAATTTCTCAGTTATTGTTAAGGTTGTCGTTTACTGTAGACGGAATAAACATTCTGGTAGTACTAAACCAAATAACTTCCGGCTGGGTCAAAGTTCGAGGTGCACCGAACTTTTGATAGAGAAGTGAACACCACAAGTCCTGTGATTGGTTATAAATGTGAGTGTGTTGGTTGTAAAAAATAATAGTTTCATCTGGGTACAACAAATATGCAATTTTATTTCATCTAGTACCAATGTGTCAAGTAGACTTGTGCTTGAAACATGTATGGGGTACCTGTAAAAAAAAGTACTCGAATTTTGTGTGGAACTAGGGTAGTCATAGACGCTACCCGTTATCTCAGAAACGAGCAGCTTGACCCCCAATTTTTTCTGATTCACTTTAAGTGTGAGGGGTGGTAGTATTTATATCCGTGGCGTTTGTCGGTTGATACGTTGCAGGTAGGAGTTTTAGCCACATATGTTACTATTTTCGTCTATGGGATTTGATTTCGTAGTATACACCCTATAGCACATATTCAGTGCATAATAAAAAAATATTATGATTTTGTCATTTTATTTAATTAAACTATATTGGTTGATTAATTAGCCATCACTCGACCATGCAAGTTCACAATGACCTTGACCTTGACAATAATATCTGTACATGGCTCTGAATGGAGTTTGAATCAAAGTTAGCACTGAAGAAAAGTTGGTTTTGGCCTATAATTCATACTGTAAAGATTTCAATAATTTCTTTTTACATGGTATTTGACTTGCCATATACAACTGCTCTTAAATATGGTATTATATATAGGCTACCTGAACTAAGATTTTAATAGCAATTTATTTTTGTATTAAAAATAGCATGTGCCAATAGTGAGTTAATGTCTTTAGTTTCCATTAACATTGTTAATTTTTTTATGTATCATTTTTTTATTTCTTAATAATCACTTAGTTAGCTCTCATGAAAAGCATTTTGAGTTTATACTAGATTCAGAACCAATTTTTTCAGATTTGATTATCTGCCTTGGAATTAAGTTGATAATTTATTTTATTGTTAAAGCTGTATTACCTAATGTTACTAGCTAAATAAAAAGCTGGATTACAGATTGTAGGAATACATCTAATATACATATTGTATTCATCCGGATTAGAAAATAATGCAAGAAAATAGATGTTCGGGTAATTTTGTCATTTAAAAATAGTTTTTTCAGTAATTAATCAAAAATAAATGTGTGAAAGCTGCATGATAATTCCAGATATCACAACTATTAAAACCTCCAACTACAGTAGGCTACAAATAAAATATAGTCAGGAATATTGGTGGCTGCCAATGGTTTTGATGGTTCATTATGAAAATCAGCATGGCCGATGGATTTGAAATTCCCATACCTGGTAACTTGAAGACACCCACCATACAGGATTTCCTCCCAACACTAATGTTCAGGACATTAAGTCATTACTTCATACAGGTACAGTCATGTGGGCGTTTCTTCCTCAGACAGTGTATTTTTTTAATACTGATATTTCTTTGATGTGTCTGTTAAGATCTTCATAATCAAGGGGTCAATCAAGTGCATGTGTTTTAATGGAATTCTTTAAAGGGGTAGAGGTACTCTGACTATCTGTGTTGTCTCTACATATATACCTGAGTACACACACCCAACTGAAAGTAAATATCTTCAGGAGTTTTATTTTAAAACATTTTGTTGTTTAATATGACATATTGCATTTGTACAAAACTATATGCAATATATATGCTTTTTGAGGTGTACATTATATTAGGTTGCACTGTAGAATTTTTTTTATTTCATCTAGTACCAGTGTGTCAAGTAGCCTTGTACTTGAAACATGTATGGGGTACCTGTAAAAAAAAGTACTCAAATTTTGTGCGGAACTAGGGTAGTCATAGACGCTACCCGTTATCTCAGAAACGAGCAGCTTGACCCCCAATTTTTTCTGATTCACTTTAAGTGCGAGGGGTGGTAGTATTTATATCCGTGGCGTTTATGTCGGTTGATACGTTTTAGCCACATATGTTACTATTGTCGTCTATGGGATTTGATTTGGTAGTATACACCCCTCTGGAGTAAATAACATTATTCGATCATCCGGGCAGGGGTTGTCAGCACTTAGACCTGCTCATGTTTTGGGGTGGGCATTTTTTACTAGCCTTTATTTTATAAAATATTTTTTTTCTCAAATTAAAAAGCTTTTATTATCCAACTAAATATTACAAAACACATTTATTTCAGAAACCGATTATGGATTTCAGTGTGCCCTAAATTTTGATAATTGCAAAAGTCAGATATTGACAATATTTCTGATTCTAATGTGTTTAATTTTTATCGCAAGACAGACATTCAAGTTAATCACCATTATTGTTCAACGGCTAGACCATTCAATTTGAATCATTATAAATGTACAGCAGAAGATAGTCCAGGCAGACAGAATATACTACAAGGTAATCATACAGTACATGAACTGAGGATATACACACATCCAATTCAGGCTTTGAAGTTTGCCCAGTGTAATGTTATCAGACTAAACACTGTTAACTTAAGCATGCTAATCTAATGTACCAGACAGTTATCTCGAGTAGATTGTGTTGTGATTCACCAGCAACTACTAACCTGTTTATCTCAAACACTGATATCGGCAGGTTTGCTTTCCTCAACACTGAGTTTAAAAGTTTGTTTTCTTTAAAGGCATACTGTCACGGATTTAAGGACCTTATTTCTCAAAAAATGGATAATAAATAAAAATTACATTAATTGTTGGAAACCAAATCTAGCTATCACGTCACCTTAACTGAACCATGATAGAGTGAAATCCATGTCATCCCTCTCGGGAATTTTAGTTTTTGAATTATGGACCATTGCCATAATTCAATTATATTTACAAAACTTCATTAATAAATGGAGTATGAAGTGGTTATGAAGATGGTTGAATAAAGTACATTTAGGGACAAATCAAATTATTTTTGTTCAGGTGATACTTTGTTAGACCATTAAATACATGTAGGTCAGTGGTCTGTGACAATATGCCTTTACCGACACCACTGCAGAGCACTGATTGATCAACACTGAGATACATGGAGTGAATTTGACAATACTAAGATTTATTCCTGCTTTTCTTTCTACCTACATGTGTACCTGTCTTCCTTTGTTTTGGTAGGACTTTCCTTCGGCACTGTCACGTATAAAGAACATTATAAATACTTATCACAGAGTTAGGGTTAGGGTTAGTGACAGTGCCATAGGAAAGTCCTTCCTTTGTTTTTCCTTTAAACCTTTTTTCTCTTTACTTCTGACTTCACTGTTAAACCTATATATTAGATAATTCTTTTTTATGTATCCACGTTTATTTAAACTATTGTAATTTATACTTTTATAATACTCCATATGTATTCATATTATATTTTATTAGCATAAAGCACAACTGTAAGGTAGTCATAACAGGGTCCCCCTAACACTACCGTATTTGTTACTTGAGTTAACAAAACTAATTTTTTTTTAAAGGAAAAAAAATAAACACTTATTTTGTCCATGAAACAGGGCTTAAACGTAATGGCCAGTACGACACTTTCTAATTTTCATGGGGCAGGACGTAGCCAAGTGGTAAAGTGTTTGCTTGACGCACGGTCAGTCTAGGATTGATCGCTGTTGGTGGATCCATTGGGCTATTTGTCGTTCCAGCCAGTGCTCCACAACTGGTGTAACAAAGGGTGTGGTATATACTATCCTGTCTGTGGGATGGTGCATAAAAAAGGTCCCTTGCTGCTAATCGAAAAGAGTAGCCCATGAAGTGGTGACAACGGGTTTCCTCTCTCAATATCTGTGTGGTTTTTAACCATATGTGTGACGCCATATAACCGTACATAAAATGTGTTGAGTGCGTTGTTAAATAAAACATTTCCTTCCTCCCTTCTAATGTTCAAAGTACTCTGCAACTCCTGCAACTGCCCACAGCAACTCCTACAACTGCCCACAGCAACTCCTGCAACTGCCCACAGCAACTCCTGCAACTGCCCACAGCAACTCCTACAACTGCCCACAGCAACTCCTACAACTGCCCACAGCAATCGGTAATACCAAGGAGGTTGCCGTGGAGGTTGCCGTGGAGATTGCCGTGGAGGTTGCCGTGGAGATTGTCGTGGAGGTTTTAGTTCTTCACAGCACGTTTTTGCTTTGGACTATATTCAGGGTTTTGTTTTCAAGGCATGTTTTTTACTGTGGACATTTTCTTAATTGCAGGGATTACTCTACATATGTGAAAACTGGCTGAACCAAAATTCTTTCCACTGTGAGTTCTGTATGTACAGAAAGGGTCATTCTAAACAAACGTACTTCCCAATTTCTCAATCTCTGATGACAGACATACAACCAACCCTACCAAACTGAAAATAGCTGTAACACAAAATACGCTGTAGAAAACAATATTCTCCATAACAACATTCCTAAGCAATTTTGCAGTTTATCAGATCTCGATGTGAAATGAAATTGCGGGGAGTAATTAATTATTCCCAGACCAGTGTTTCTGCCACAAAGATATTTTTGGGTATGGCACTATAGAACTGAATGCAACCAGTCAACCAGGAGTATTGGGGGAGGGGGTTCCCCCCCCCCCCCCCCCCCGAAAGAAAATGGGTTAGATTTAGGGTTAGCATTAAGAAAATCATACAGTAATAGCAATGATGAGAGTAATTAATTCTCTCAAAAGGTTAACTTAAAATAATAAAATCTGCAAAAACATTTGGGTACGACACCATACCCGTTTTACCGTCTGGCAGAAACCGTGCATATCTTAAATATGTGCAGCCATTTAAGACATTAAAATGTTCATATTAATACCCTAAACCTGAAGATAAAACCCCAGAAAAACCATACTGACATTATATAAATTCACACATTAAGGGGAGCTCTATTTTCAGGGCAGTGATGGGGGCGAGACAGCCCCCCATAAATGTTCAGATCTGGGGCCTAATTCACTAACCTCTCGCAACTTTGCGATGTCGCAGTGCAATGCTAAAAGACTTGCAAAGAGGATGCTTTGTTGGCTAGCAGAGCCTAAGAGATCTTTGTGAATAAGGCCCCAGGTTTATATGTACGAGAGGACTTTTATTTGTCCGTATTATTGGCAACAAGCATTCTGAGAGTACTGTTAACAAAAAGCATTCTGAGAGTACTGTTAACATTCTGAGAGTACTGTTAACATTCTGAGAGTACTGTTAACAAAAAGCATTCTGAGAGTACTGTTAACATTCTGAGAGTACTGTTAACATTCTGAGAGTACTGTTAACAGGGCTCGAACTTAAGAATTTTTCTCCCACAGCATTTTTTTTTTAAATTGCCCTGGATGAAACGTCCCACCGACGGCTATTGTGAGCCTTTCTATGGCAATTTTTTTTAAAAGTGACAAATAAACATGACTGAAAGGCTATTGTGTTCTATGTAGACATATTTCAAATATACAAATGTTTAATATTGGCAGACAATGTACACCAGGTGTATATATTTTGCCATTGTTAAGGAGCTTTACCGATGGTCTCTACCTACAGAAATTTACATCTCAATGACAGCAATTGCCGCTGGTGCCATCGTTAAGTTCGAGCCCTGTGTTAAAACAATACATGTCCATAAGCATACGAGACATGAGAGCAGGTGGGGGGGGGGGGGGGGGGACAACTGGGCTCCTAGTGCTGGAGCAAAACCTCAAATTCAGGCAAAAAGTAGATGCATTTCCATCATTCTACCCTCAACTTTAATTGTAATCCATGTGAAATTGTGTAGTGATTCATTTGCAACCCTATAGATTTATATAGCTGTTTGGTATTAATGCTAATAATATGAATAAATGTTGTTACCCAGATTCGGGCTTTTTTTTTTTATTGGGGCAAAAGCCAGCCTGCACCTCCCCAACACAAATAGGAGCCCATACACCTATATATGTGTCCCCTGTGAGAATATCTTAATACATTCCGTGCCTGAACCTCTTTGGGTATAGGCACGCTAATAAAGTATAAGAAACAAAGATACATTCCAAAACCAACTGTTTGGAAAACATATTTTCATAACTCCTAAGTTCAAGGGCCATAACTTTGTCAAATTGGGTAAATTACTAAGAAAGTTGAACTTGATCCGTAACAGTGCTTGATAAACCTATACACAACATTCAAGATCAATGACTTGAGGCATTGTGGGAAAAACGTATCTAGAAAACTATATATGAAAGACGGATGGACAAACAGACAGACAGACGGAGGTGTAATCTACAGTCCTTTCCAGTTGTACTGGTTAATAACTAATAAAAGTGAAATAGAGAATTGAACATTCCATGACACCGCACGTGGTTAATTTCCACTAATAACCAACCTGTTGTTTCTTCTTCGAGAACCTCTTCTTAAAGGCGCGGATGAAGTCGTCTCCCACGTATTAGTACATATATATCTATTACATCATTAACTTGTTATTCTCTATGTAACCAACCTGTTGTTTCTTCTTTGAGAACCTTTTCTTAAAGGCACGGATGAAGCCGTCTCCTGTCTCACACGTTTTCTCCGTGGTCTGAAGAATCTTCAACGCCTCGGCCAGCTTCTCCTCCTCAAACGACATCAATGCTTGCTGGCAACAGCAACAAAAAATAAAACCCAGATCAGGCCTCTTAAAACTGAGAACACTACAATGTAGTTTCATTCGCCAAAAAATAAAAGGCTCTGAAATACCATTTTGCAGCCATATCAGAGGTTACATACTTAAAACTCCTCAAAGGTTAAGAAGAGGATTTTCTTTAACTTTCTATTATTTTTACCAGATTATTTGATACACACCACCCCTCCAATGCTAGCTACGGCCCTGTCATTCTTTGTTCACGTTTAATTAAAGAATAAATGAATGAATGTTTAACGACACCCCAGCACAAAAATACACATAGGCTATTGGGCGTCACAAAAGGTAAGTATATGAAAATATTATTTATATAATTATGTAAAATCACAGTGTAAGGAGCCGGTGGGGGAAAGTATAATACAATTTATATACATCCAAATAAAGAGACCATACACATACACAGTGTTTCTACCAGAAATAAATGTTTGAGTATAGCACTATGGAATTGAATGCAAAACCAGTCAACATGGGGTGGCCTCCCCCAGCAAGAAAATGGGTTACATTTAGGGTTAGGGTTAAGAAAAACAAACAGTAATGATAAGAGTAATTAAGTTTGTCAAAAGGTCAACTTAAAAAAAATTAAATCTGCAAACCATTTTGGGTATGGTGCCATACCCATTTTACCCTCTGGCAGAAACTCGGACACATACAGAACTGCATGCCAATTGTTCTCCCATGTGTTTGTAGTGCGCAGTAATATTATATCACAAGATCGAATAGCGGTATACATCTTGCACACTAGTTGGGCTTAACGTATAAAAACTCCTGAAAGATGGTGTGTAGCCAAAGAAGGAAATTAATGACAGCCAGACACCCCAGCACACAAGATAATATTTCAAAAATGTATATGTGACCTGAAGCCAATTTGTACCTAGGTAACCGACTGTTTGCTTATGTGAATTGCATTTACGTAACCCAGTGAGGCACAATTTGACTCCTGATGTCCTGCAGCGTAGCTCAGTGGTAGAGCACTCGCTTGATGCGCGATCGATCTAGGATCGATTCCTGTCAGTGGGCCCATTGGGCTATTTCTCGTTGCTGCCAGTGCTCCATAACTGGTGTAACAAAGGCTGTGGTATGTACTATCCTGTCTGTGGGATGGTGCATATAAACGATGCCTTGCTGCTAATCAAAGAGTAGCCCAAGAAGTGGCAACAGCAGGTTTCCTCTCTCAATATCTGTGCGTGGTCCTTAACCATATGTCCAACGCCATATAACCATAACTAAAAATGTGTTGAGTGTGTCGTTAAATAAAACATTTCCTTCCTTCCTACTGTGATGCCCAGTCCAGAATAAATTTACAATTCATGATTTATCAACGTGTTCCGTGTGTCCCAACATAGGTTGCTTCAAAAATGAAAGTGGCATTGAAACAGTGAAAATTCCCAATTTCTATACTAAAATAATTTCCAAAATATATATTTAATTAAGTCTGCTCTAATAAATTAATTTAACAGTACTGCATCATTGAGTGGCCTGAAAATTATCCAAAGTAGTATTTACTTGAGCTAATATTCCCAATCCCATCAAACACGAGATGGGGCAAAATAAATTTCAATAAATTCGTGAAATCTCTAAAACACACAAATTAAATTTTGGTGATCATTCTTAACTTTTTTACTTTCAATTTTACAATGAAAATATGAACTAAAGTTGATTTTGCAGAATATTATATTTCATTACCAATTCACCAGAGCGGGATATAGCTCAAGCGGTAGCATGTCCACATATGAAGCGGTCGGTCATCGGATCAATCCTTCTCAGTAGACCCATTTGCAGTTTGGGCTATTTTTCATTCCAATCAGTGGTCCACAACTGGTTCATTAAAGGCCATGGTATGTGCTGTCCTGTCTGTGGGAAAGTGCATATAAAAGACCCATAACTGCTTATCGGAAAGAGTAGCCTATGTGGTGGCAGTGGGTTTCCTCTAAAGAGATATGTCAGAATTACCACGTTTGACGTCCAATAGTCAATGATAAGATAAACATCAATGTGCTCTAGAGACGTCGTTAAATCAGACAAACTTTATTAATTTGCCAAGAAGCTAATTTAAAAATTGCCTGCCGTTTACATAATGTAGCTGTACTGCCATTTTTGGTGTTTGGCTAAATGAAACTTGAATTTAGCTATAGATTTTCTTAGCAAATTTGCAGTTTGCCTGAATTTAAAGCTGTGTAACCAACACATGAACAGAACAACGGTTCACGCGAGATATTGTATCCTGCCTGATCAACAGCTATTACAAAGGAAAGGAATGCATGCCGTTCACCCACACCCCAGCCCACTGTTTGATTAGCAGCAATACTGTAGTTGGGAAGGGAGATAATTCATGATTCTTCCACTAATGGAAATCTATATTATGAAAAGTTTGTTTTGTTTCACGACAGCACTAGAGCACATTGATTTATTAATCATCGGCTATTGGATATAAAACAATTTGGTAATTCTGACTTGTAGTCATCAGAGGAAACCCGCTATATTTTTCCTAATGCAGCAAGAAATCTTTTATATGCACTTTCCCACAGATAGGAAAGCACATACCACGGCCTTTGATCAGTTGTGGTGCACTGGTTGGAACGAGAAAAACACAATCAGTTGAATGGATCCACCGAGGTGGTTCGATCCTGCGACGTTATGATGACTATCACTTCTTGTGTCATTGTCGTATTCTTTCTGAAAATATCACCAGAGTGTCACTCTGTGACCAGACATGAATAATATTACACTTACAGTTCATCGACTGACACCTACCATGAAGTGAACAAAACTGTATCCAGCATTCATCAATGGGCTGTCATCTCTGAAAAACAAGACGAAATATGAACTTGTTTAAAGCAGCTCCTCCACATTATTTAATCACACGTTGTTAGGATTTAACGGGATTATCCTAAGTCTGTAAACATTTTTAAAAGGTTTTACCGGCAAATAAAATATTTTTACATTATTAAAATTGCAATTTACTTACATTTCCTAGAATATAAATTACATCTCTATAACCAATGTATTTCTGGATGTCCATCATAATGCTTTGTAATATCTCAGTATTATACAAACAAATTATTTTTTCCCGAACAGTAAAACTAAATTTAAAATATTTTGTCCAAAGGTCAATCCACTTGTAAAAATTTATTCATAAAATCTTTATTTTAAAGACATATTAATTACCGTAAGGTTCACTGTGGTGTTTTAACAAAGTGGAAAAAGAAGGATGTGTTTATTTTCTTGGGGGGAACAAACAAAAGTCTTCTTTTTTTCTTTTTTATTGTCCCCAGACCATTAGACAGTGCCAGGGTTGGGGATCGAGCCCTGATACACCTCCTTACAATTTATCTTAAAATTAATATACATACATGTGTAAACATACATACATATATACAAACATACACACATACATACGCATACACGCACACACGTACTCACATTACATTCTATTCTAATATATGCAGGTACCAAAGTCTTGCTAGGGCTAAAAACGTGGGATGTGAGTCCGATCTCGGCCCGGACCAACACCTCGCCATCTTCAACTTCAACTTATATCCAATTAAGATCCAAGTACGCTGTACTGGACACACACCTCAGCTATCTGGGCTGTCTGTCCAGGACAGTGGGTTAGTTGTTAATTTTTAGTGGTCAGTGAAAGAGAAGTGGGTGTAGTGGTCTTACACCTACCCACTGAACCATTAAAACACACTCTGAGTGGGAGCCGGTACCGAGCTGCGAACCCAGTACCTACATGCTTTATGTCCGATGGCTTGACCACAACGCCACCGAGGCCGGTACCTGGCCATCTAAGTGGAGTTATCCCTCTCAGTCCCAATTACTCTTCTCAGACTAGTTCAAAGACAGTAATTCTTACCTTCCTTTAGCATGTCAATTTATATATGGCATCAATATTACTATTATCAGACAACATTTTGTTCAGCATCGCACCACAATTTGCTATGCAAGTTCAGGACTAGCTCTGGCACTCATCAAATTCACCAATTGCGAATTTCAAAAACAACTGTCGAATTTTATTTTAATTTGGAGAAATAATTACATATAATCATTGATATTTTGTTACAAAATAACTGGGTTTCTGCTATTTTTTAAGTATAATAGATAATTTGCAGGGAACAATATTTCACGCGAATCGCCGTTTTGTTCGCGCGTCGGTTACGCAAAATTAAATTTACGCGAACCGCAAACTGGTTACGTCATGACCTGTAAACGTTCAGAAATTAAAACTTGCAAACTTCACGATTACAGGAAGTTTATTCACGCAGACATACTACTAATATTTCGACAAAAGTTTTATGCTGAATTTTATATACTTGATGCGCAGCAAACCAGTAGACAACGTTATATTGCAACAGTTGTAACTTGCGACCAGTCTAAACTTTTAAAACAGTTTTAAAGAAATGTGCTCGGACCTCTTGGGATGGCTAAATTATCTGCTGCTATTTTATCTCTAAAGGAATATATGTAGACATAATATTGGATTGGCTATAATTTTGCATATGTTAAAAACAGTTTTAATGTAAACAGGAATCAAAAAGTGTCACACAAATTGAAAAATATTAACATCGCATAATGAACTTTAAAAAACAAACATTTGGAATGTCACTGTAGTATAGAAGTACCATTGATAAAGTGAAAGTAGCATAGTCACTGCAAAACAACAAAAAGAAATCCCTCCAAATGATTATGTATCTATTTCAAATGCGTAGCACCCATTATGCACAGTAGGCATGTGCGTAATGCAAAAAGAAAATCCGGGAATAGGTCGAGGCTGTCTGTAATTGTTTTTTTTAAAATATCCTTTTAAAATTGACTCGAAAAAAAGATTTTTAAAAAATGCCTCAGAAAAGGCTCAGCATGCATCTACAGGCATCCTGAGTTTCAGAATTTTCAGGGGGGAATCCCCCCGCTCGGGCACACCTTCAGCGGGTGTAATGCTAAAAACATTTCTGGCTATGCCCCTGTATTTTGTTTCAGTACTGGGGCTGATATTCAGTTCTTTTATAATATTGTTAAAGGAGGGGACAATTAAGGCATTTGGCCTGGTATGCATATTCAACGCTATATAATGCACATTATTGCTTAATATCAATAAGTATAATCGTATAGTTAATTAATAAAACGGTTAAATGTGACGGCTATTATATATATAAAGGGCGCAGCCATTTTGTACCATGCCAGTGAATACGCCCTCTGGTGAGCTGGTGGTTACCTAATACCTAACGTGTCACGTCAGGAATTAGTCTTCGAACTGAAGAAACAAAACATACCTGATTTTTGCAGATGCATCGCAATGTTCTGTAATTATATCCATCCCAGTAAGCCAGTACCAATTATATATTATTTTTCAATACAAAATAAACCACCATTGTCGATGTGCTGAAATAACTGTATTAGGTTTCGTACATAAATTAACCCATGTACTGAAACAATAATCGGAGTGTTTTCTTGGTTAATTGGTCTTTTCTTTCCGTGGCCTTTCTTGTATCCTAATTGACAGGTGTATATTCAGATGGTGCCTAGACACTGTGTCTAGACACATTAAAACGACGTGCCACTTTTATGAAGATAACAGGGTATTGTGTGATAACAGCACGGATACACCTCCAATCATAATGGACATTACCAACCGCCCTGCTTTATTACTGTAAGTAATTCCGTAAAACCCTTGATTAAGTAGACTTTCCCATCTAAAATCACAAAACTGACCAATTACGTCATCCCAAAGAAAAGAAAAGTATCACTTGGGTACCGTGAGTTTTTGCTTGAACATGCCTTACCAATAGTCCTAATAGTATGCATTTTTTCTTTGTATTTTTAAAAAAAGAAAAATACTATAGCTCCATTTCGTTCTGTTGATGTAACTTGAAATATATTTAGTTAAATAGTTTATTATAGTATCAAGTCATTTATGTTGTTTTACAAGTCAGGTTGATGAAAGCGAAGCGCCTTGTCATAAATTAGAGCGTTTGTTTACACTGTGCATAGAGAAGATGGATGGAGCTGATGTCACTTCGCCCCAAGCTATACCACCGGACGTCACAAAAACAAAACAAAATGGCTGCCCCCAGTTAGCAGGAATAATCATGGTTTTTTATTAATTCTAAAATTACGCGTTTTTCACTTGTTAAAGTGTCAGTATGTGTTGATGGTCCGGGTATGCATCTTTTCAACACATAAGGCTCTTGTTTGAGTTGACTCTACCTTTAACTAGCAAGCATTAAAGACTTTTTTTCTTTCTTTTTTTGGTAATATGTTTTCTTTTGTATTTGTTTTAACTTTATGTTTGAGCTAAAAACTATGTATTTAAAATATAATTTCAACGTAATTTTGAGGTAACCGATCAGGTAACCCACGGGTTACACAAATATAATTCACGTAACCGAACAAATGGTTATCTAGGTAAAAACCATGTGAACCGACTTCTGGTTACCTCAGATTTCAAAATATTGTCCCCTGATTTGACAAAATTTTAAACAGTGGTTGCTTATCAATTTTCAATTAATTAGAAATATTCCTAAATAGAGAGAGAGAGAGTGATAGGCATTTAATAACTGGCGTCTAGTTTCCTTCCAACACCAATGAGAAAGAACCATCACACCAGCAGTAACCCCCCTCCCCCCACACTTTCAAAGTTTCTACAGGTTCTGGAATCGATGGGAATATCAGGAAAGTTTAGGATAGACTCGGTATTTCTGTCTCTGTAAAGCTTTATTTCATGTTTTATAATTATTTTTTAATGTATTGTCTATTTGATAGTTATATCATATGTTCTATGGTTCGGTAAAAACCATTGACTATATGATATAAATATAATAGACAAAATCATTCAAAAATAAATATAAAACATGAAATAAAACTTTAAAGAGACTGAAATATTCGGTCTAGGTTTCGTGGATTGAAACACCACCCCTTGCTAAAGCAATTTTTTTATTTTGGTCAATATGTTTCCCAGGGGAGCATGATTCAACCTGCTTATAAAATTTGGTCGATCCAGTCTAGATTCCCTCCACCCCCACTACATTTCCTGCACCGTTTGTTTCTCAAAGGACCTTTAAAAATAATGACACCATTTACAATTTGAGGATAAATATTATGATAAACGTATTCTATCTACGCTACCTATAAAGACCAATTGTTTTTAATTATTTTTATTTTATTAAATGAATGGGAGTGGTAGTGGAGGGGTGGGGGGGGGGGGTGCCCTTAACAAGTTAATAACTTTGACGTAACATTACGTGTGTAAATTCGGTACCATGGCGCATGAGCAATCGAGTCCATTTCAGTTCAGTTGCGAAATATACACAATCATTTAATGAACGGTGTGTAAATCACAACCGACAAACAGCACACAATGACCTGCTTAAAGCCATAATCTGTTAATTAAAACAACGACTAACTAGTTTCACAAATTACTTGTATTTGCAAAACAAGGCTTGCGCTTCGTCAAATCCGTTGTTGAGTAACATGTTAATTCCAGACACCGCCATTTCCACGTCGTCTTGTGACAGAACAGTGCTTTCATCACTGCTGAACACCGTCGCCAAGTCATCCCCCGACGCCATCTTTGGGGTTTTAATCACCGGCTTAATTGGTTTAGATCCGATCAATAATGCAATCAAACCGCCCAGGGTCACCGCTTGCGACTCTCGCCATGTTGTTATTTCGCCCTTCGCTACAAATCGGCGGACAAACACGAAGCGGACTTGCAGCGATGGGGGCCTAAAGAAGGTTTCCTATTTTAAAATAATAATTCATTACCGTATGTAATGGGGGGCAAAAAACAACATAAAGGGGCTACCGGAAAATTAGTTCCTATCACAAAGTTGCTATATTTCGTTATTTTATTTTATTTTTTTAATATTATTTTTTTTTTTTTACATTTCATTGTTGTTTTTTGTGTGTTTTTTTACATTTAATTGTGATAGATAGCTACATTCAAATTATTCAGTCGCATATATATATATATGTATATATAATTATTACTATTGGCATAATTAACTGGAGAAGATAGTTTGATTGTGCTGCTGGAGCGGTGGGTGGGGGTATAGGTGCAACCACACTGTTTATGAGTAGTGTTATGGGCGATAGAACAATTGGGGGGGGGGGGGGGAGGTTTTGTGTGTGGTGCTGATGGGTGAGCAGGCTGATTTTTGACTAAATTAAGTATTAAACAAAAATGCCAGAAATAGGATAAGAACGTGTCTTCATATTTGCTTTGCAACCTATCGAACAACTAGCGTGGAAATGAAATCGATGGATTAGTACGTGACTCTATAATGAATAATGCTAAAACTAGTGTAAAACATATTATTAACCCACACCAACTCCCATAAAAAAAATAATAATAATAATAATTTAAAACATTAAAAAGTTTTTTTTAAAAACAAATCACCGTCAAATTGTAGAGGTAAAATCTAATTTTTAGTACAAGGGTGAAGATAGAAAGCCGGAACAGCTTGGGTAGGCAGAATTGTTACTATAAATAGTACTCGATGTACGTAGGCCCTAATTCTACCTTCAGTTTGTTTGCTTTGTTTGACGACACCACTAGAGCATATTGATTAATTAATCAACGGCAATTAGATGTCAAACATTTGGTAATTCTGACACGTAGTCATCAGAGAAAACCCGTTATATTGTTTTTTGTGTGTGTTTTTTTTCCATTAGCAGCTAGGGATCTTTTATGTGCACATTCCCACAGAATGGAAATCGTACTCCACAGCCTTTGACCAGTCGTGGTGCACTGGTTGGAACGAGAAGAAACCAATCAGTTGAAATAGATCCACCAAGGTGGTTCGATCCTGCGACGCAAGCACCTCAGGTGTACGCGTGTACACAGAGATAAGCTAGAACTGCGTAGTCGCGGATGCAGGATTTCTAAAACGGGGGGGGGGGGGGGGGATAGTCCAAATGTGATGACTGATCTCTCCTTTTAAACAGAACAGTTATAATCACATTTCCCCGTAAAGGTTATGGTCGGTTTTTAAAAAAAACCTGTAACCCCCCCCCCCCCCCCCAATGCGCTACTGCTGCGCGTGTTTACCTGGCTGTGCTATTAGATGTCTTCATACCCGTACCAACAACGGAGGTTTAACCCAAGGAATTTAATGGTAGGCTATGGACCAAAATCAACCAAAAGGGGCGCCCGAATTAGAAATATAATATTCAAATAATAATACTGGGGCGGTGGAGAGGGTAGTGCGGGAGAGGTCCCCCTCCCTCTGGCAGATGGTACTGCAGCACTACTTTCGGTCGATATTGTCAGAATCATATAGGCGTACCGGCTCCTATTTTTGTAAGGGGGGGGGGGGGGGGGCTGATTTTTGCCAGAATTAAACAAAAGTACTCGAATCGCAAACGAATCTCCACGCATTTTTACATGGGATTGGGATACAACTAATATTTTGGGTAGAATAATAAAATTACATGATGAATAGTATTCAGGCCAGCTCAGTTTGCCCGAAATTTTCGATTGTTTTTGTATGAATTTAAATATTTTCTTCAGGGGGGCACAGGTGATAGGGGTAAGCCCCTTCCCATTCTCACCTTCCATCATCGCGTATGCTCCTGAATATAAGATGTTTTTATGTACTGGAAATACTCCTCCAAACCTCCCCAACCAGAAAAAAAAAAGTAAAACATTTACTTGACCCCGACGTGACTCGAACACGCAACCTTCTGATCTGGAGTCAGACGCGCTACCGTTGCGCCACGGAGTCAATTGTTAAAAGATGTTCAAAATAAGGTACATGACCTAGTATCATTTACTTCGGTTACAATTTGATTGAATATTTGTAGTTTGGAATTTTTTGTGATATATTAATGTAGTTTCAGCCAATAACGATAACAGTATTATGCTGTTTGTTCTCCATTATAAAGTACCATCCAAAAATGCCTGTCATTTACCGGAATTTACCGAAAATCCTCCACTTCGGAACACCTCCGAAAAAAAAGATGTATATATTGCTATATATTTTTATAAGTAAATAGTTTTTAAAATCTGCGAAATTATTTTATACTAATTTCTGTGTATTAAAAAAAAGTTAAACAAAAAAGAACCGTAATTTATTATTCCCGTAAGTAGATAGCGGTGCGCATGCAAAGGTGTAAAACCATTACCGGAAGAAACCGGAAATATTCAAATAAACATTGAAAACAATTTACCAAACCGTACAAGACGAAAAAACAACAAAACAACAAACGTATATACATTATGAATTCCATGTTTTTTATACTGTGAGGTATTATTAATGGGTGTGTGTCGGTATTTTCAACAAGGACGATGCCGATACGGTGAAAAATGCCGATATGAGCATCCAACAGGTATGACTGATGCCGTGAATCGTGATGGTTAAATGATATGAACTTGAAATGATTATCATTATGAAGTATTTATCCAGAAATCACTGTATACATTGGCAAGATTTAATGACTAGATAAATCTATATTTTTGGTCACTGACCAAAAATATAGGTCACGTGACATAAGCCCGTCTCGACGAGTATTTCAGAGTAGATTTTCAATAAACATACTCTTTAAATCATTCGTTAACGTGTGTGTGTGTGTGATGTTCTATGTTTTTAGCCCGAGTACTCTGACTGTAAGAGAGCTAGACGGACATTTGGACATAAACACGCTCTCATTACAGTCAGAGACCAAGCTAGGTCTTTTTTGGGCAATTCCTGACTACCAAACGGTAGGCAAAGAATCCCGCTCTAATACCACAACAATCCTATGTTTGACGTCAAATACCTTTACATCAATCATTTTCGAGTTAAGTGATACCAAAAAATCCACATATTAATCACTAATACACATACTACAGAAAGAAACCCAACAGCACCCACATTCAGCTACGCTTCGTGACACTCCGTCGCAACAATTACAAAGCTCGGCGATCTATTTCGAGACTGGGCGATTCCGCCTTGTGCAGCAGTTACAGGGGTCGTCTCATAAGAGGAGGCAGTACGTAGCACATACCTTTGCCGTATCCTGTCGATAACACCCCAAATGTATCCTTCAAATTCAAAATGGAATCAATAATGTGTAATTGTTTTGGTTTAATGACGTAATGAATCCAAATTCATCCAAAACGGCATTAGCCAACTCTTCCATGTTGCAACTTCGCTTGATATGAGACGGCCCCTGTAACTGCTGCACAAGGCGGAATCGCCCAGTGCGCGATCACGTGGTCTACGTCTCGAAATAGATCGCCGAGCTTTGCAATTGTTGCGACGGAGTGTCACGAAGCGTAGCTGAATGTGGGTGCTGTCGGGTTTCTTTCTGTAGTAAGTGTATTAGTGATTAATATGTGGATTTTTTTGTATCACTTAACTCGAAAATGATTGATGTAAAGGTATTTGACGTCAAACATAGGATTGTTGTGGTATTAGAGCGGGACTCGTTGCCTACCGTTTGGTAGTCAGGAATTGCCAAAAAAAGACATAGGTTGGTCTCTGACTGTAATGAGAGCGTGTTTATGTCCAAATGTCCGTCTAGCTCTCTTACAGTCAGAGTACTCGGGCTACTATGTTTTATGCTGTGTTTTATAGTTTAATTTATCAAGAGTTACACTGCATCTAATCTCTCTGGCAGGAGTAATACGCTGTATATTAGTAATCCTTATACGTTTTAACTTTTTGACTTTTGTTCTTAACCATATGTGATTAATAAAAACAAAATTATTTTAGGTATTTTAATAATTATGTGACCCCTATTGGAACTACATCTCGTATGGATTGGTATCCTTATTGGGATTCCAGAGGGAGTTTAACATTAATATTGCCCAAAGTTAAGTCACAGCACCAATCACATAGTTTTATGCGGGTTCATGTTATGGTTAATATGGAGATATCATTCATCAGTCTCCACTTTCTAATTCTTAACATTTCCGTTATGGTGGAGGTGGTGGACGGGACGGCCTAGGGAAATGAATTAAAATGGGGCAGACCTTCCCGTCCCGTCTGCTCTCCTCCGACATAAATACCAGATTAACCAGACATATTTTATTGTCAATATTCTACTTTTTACGTAATCATTTGTAGAAACCCTTTTTAACCCTTTGTATTTATAAACACTTTTTAACTTCCTTGTAAATAAAGTTTATTTAACCATTAATTAGTATTTTTATCTAATCAAATGTATAAACGTTTTTAATTTTTTTTTTTTTTTTACTAACACTCTCCTCACCCTCTCGTTGTGAGCACAGTTTCTGGCCCTAGTCAGAAATCGTGCTTGCAACGAGCGTGCTTGAACATTAAATTTATATAAGCACGTTAATTCCCGACATCTGACCTGACACAGTGACAGTCATTTGTGGGCATACATACATACATACATACATACATATTCCCTAGCCCGAGTACTCTGACTATAAGAGAGCTAGACGGACATTTGGACATAAATACGCTCTCATTACAGTCAACCAAGCTATATTATATTTTTTTGGCAATTCCCGACAACCAAAAAGTTGGCAAAGATTTCCGCTCTAATACCACAACAATCCTATGTTTGACGTCAAATACCTTTACATCGATCATTTTCGAGTTAACTGATTAAAAAAAATCCACATATTAATCACTAATACACATCTACAGAAAGAAATCCAACAGCACCCACATTTAGCTACGCTTCGTGACACTCCGTCACAAGAATTACAAAGCTCAGTGACCTATTTTGTGACGTAGATCACGTGATCGCCCACTGGGCGATTCTGCCTTGTGCAACAGTTACAGGGGCCATCTCATACCAAGCGACGTTACAACATGGAAGAGTTGGCTAATGGTTTCCTCTCTAACACAGTGATAAAATTACCAAATATTTGATATCCAATAGCCAATGATTAATGAATCAATGTGCTGTAGTGGTGTCGTTACACAAAACAAACCTTTTTTGGTGATTGTCGGGCACTTGTCGTTTTGAGACGGCCCTTGGAAGACGGAATGGCTGAGTGGGCGATCATGTGACGCATCATCACGATATACGTCGGCGAACTTAGAATTCTGCTGTCCGGAGTTTGCCGAAGCTTAGCTGAATGTGGGTGCTGTCGGGTTTCTTTCTGTAGTGTGTGTATTAGTGATTAATATCTGAATTTCTTTTAATCAATCAACTCGAAAATGATCGATGTAAAGATATTTGACATCAAACATAGGATTGTTGTGGTATTAGAGAGGAAATCTTTGCCAACTTGTTGGTTGTCGGGAATTGCCAAAAAAATATATAGCTTGGTCTCTGTCTGTAATGAGAGCGTATTTATGTCCAAATGTCCTTCTAGCTCTCTTGCAGTCAGAGTACTCGGGCTACTGACACCCCATGCTTATCAATAGCCCCAGTACCTAACATACACGCATACAATTCTTCTCTGACAGCTATCAGACTGTCGTCTGGTTGTTGACAATCAAAACGAGGCTATACATGGTAACATTGTTACTATATTTAGAACGTGCGACCTCTAGAAAAGTATGGAAACATTTAAGGGCCATGCCTATATTTATTGGCAATTTAAACAAAATGTATAACTTTTAATATGTTCTATTCTTGCTTTCTCTCGATAAATATTGATTATATAACTGTTGAATCTTACTAATATGATGAACAATTTTAAAAAATGCCCGCACTTTCTTGCAGAATAATAATAATTATTTTTACCCACTTCTCCATTGGAAAATGTAAATATGTTACTACAATTGATAAACAAAGCGTTTTAAGTTGACTTTTCTTCGTTCTTGTGTTGAAGTTATTAGATATTACTTCAATTGTGTTTACAAAAAGAGCCATTTTTGACCTGTGCAGTCCACCATATTGTAACGTTTGCGCTTTTCTGCGATATCATGGTAACCTCCCTTGAACGGAAGCCAGTGCTATGGTCATCAACTGTTTTAATGTTAGAACTGCATTTATTTGTCAACACAATGGCATGGACATGATGCAGATACAGCAAAGATTGCAACCAAGGTATATTTACCTTCATATATATGTTAGTGCATTTCTTTATTTCTTCCAAATAATTAGGTACCGCGATATCATGGTACCCCAGTATACACTCCTGGTGACTCCATTGTATCGCGGGATGTATTGAATCGCGGCTTTTGGGATCCTCACACAATTTGATTACATTTTCGTGCGGACAGTTTATCAGCTAGGAAAATTAAAGTTTATTGTATTCCTTCAAAATACATTGTTCGGAAAAATATCCACTCGGTCCCTCCACCCCACCCCCCAGTTGGCAAAATCACCAAATTGATATCACTAGTGAGTCAAAGTCATAATATATTGGACCTACATGTAATCTGATTTTAAAAACAAAATCACACAACAGACATGCATATTGCACCATAAATTGCAGTTGACCAATCTTGAAAGCATTGTTAAGTTCTCGGCTATTTCTAGTTCCAGCCAGTGCACCTTGACTGGTATATATCAAATACCATGGTATGTGCTATTCTGTCTGTGGGATGGTGCACATAATAGATCTCTTGCTACTAATGAACAAATATGGCAGGTTTCCTCTCAAAGATGTCAAAATGACCAAATGTTTGACATCCAATAGCCGATGAATAATAAATCAATGTGCTCTAGTGATGTCATCAAACAAACCAAACTCTCCTCTAAGATTATATGTCAAAATTACCAAATGTTTGACATCCAATAGCCAATGATTAATAAATCAATGTGCTCCAGTGGTGTTGTTAAACAAACCAAACTCTCCTCTAAGATTATATGTCAAAATTACCAAATGTAACCTGAACGACCATTCTCGACAGATCACAACATGTAAGAAAAGTTGAGAACGGTGGTTCGTTCTCGACAAAAATTTCAACTTTAACGGTAGTTTCGTTTTCCAACGTAAACCAGGCAATGCATTCCGGACTTCCACGTTTCATTTTCTCGTATGGAATTGCATCAAAGTTCGTGCACACTTGTGCAATAGACCTCTTTTACATTCCACTGTGCATGTGCCCATTGCGGGGTAACTCGAGGACGCAAACCACAAATTCACGCGAGATCTCGCAAAAATAGACCTGTGGACAAGTTGGGGGGGCATAGATAATAGGAGGCCATGCAATAGGAATGTGAATATCTCCATGATTAATTATTCTATCAGTAGTGAACCCGAAAATTCTGTCGACATCCAACAAGACTTATTGGAGACATTTATAAATTATTGATTATCACGAAATAAAAAATATTTTGTTGTTAACGCCCGACAAACCATCGGTTCCTTTTTGTACGCAATAAATATCGGATATGGGCTGAAATAATATTAATGTGTGCACGCATGTATGTATGCAGATATTTATTGTATTTAACATAATTTAAATATTTATAAAGCATTATACAGATAAATACATTCAGGATTCTTGTCGGGATTTCTTTTCACCAAGTTATTTAAAATTTTGTTCGGTATTTGGAATAAAATTAAATGATACATATGAAACTTGAGCTATGGTATATAAAACATTAGAATCAGGCTCATTTGAACGATATCTGGAGTTGGGGGAGGGGAGGGGGCACAATCTGTAGTGGAGGGACACAGTCTAGTTGGTGAGGGGGGGCAAAAGCCATATCTTAAACAAGGTTTATAAAAGTGGGGTTATAGTCTCCCCCCACCGACTTCTTGGTTGCTACCGACCTGAGAATGAGAACTATTGCATATACAGCTATTTAAATTCGACAGCTTGATAATATAGCTACAAACTCAGGTTGGTATCTTTATTATAAACTTATATAATAATATTATGCACAGTCATAAGCTACTTTGTTTGAATGTTTGAAGAAAACATTACATATCATGTCAGGCCCATAGCCAGGGGGGTTCAGACGATCCCCCCACGCAGGATTGAGAGTTCCGCTCAAATGGGGGGGGGGGGGGAATCAGATTTTATATATATAAAAGACCTTGTCCCCATATGACCTGGATAACGTAACAAGAACGTCTGTCTGAGGTTCCATTTGCTGAAAGTTCAATCCTCCTCAGTGGACCTGTTTGATTATCTCTCGTCCCAACCAATGATCCATCAAAGGACGTCGTGTATGCTATCCTGTTTGTGGGATGTGAGAAGTGTGCCATGTATCATTTATTATAAATACATTGGTATGACTGGATTCAAACGGTTTCTTGTCGTGGCTCTGTGACCAGGCCATTTTACATGCATTCCACAACTTAATGCAACTTGTTACCTATATTTCGCAAAAACAAATTGTGTATTATTCTTGAGTGTAACCGGCGTCATCTCATTGTTTGGCAAGGGATTCTATATATATATATATATATAACTATATCTGGGGGACACACACACACACACCCACACACCCCACACCCTGATGAGTTCCGTTTACATGAAATTTCGATCCTTCCCCCCCCCAGCTAATCATGCTGGCTACGGGCCTGAAGTTATATACACTATTCATAAGTTAGACCAAACATCAAATTAGGATCGTATCGGGTTGCATGAGTCTACCACCCTGGAAAGGTTGCTGAACTTTATGTTATGTATAATCATGTACGTTATAAAAAAACGTGTAATACTTGCATACCATATCGATATATAGGACTTCTCCCTATACTTGTAAATGTTTATCAAAGTGCTGATGGTATCGCTAACGATCTCGACCAATGTTCTCAGGTACAAAATAGTAACCAAACACTATTGTACATACAGATATATGTTTACTTCAAACTGATCTTCATGTAAAGAAGAAGATGTCATCTTCTAAATTCTTCAAAACAAACAACGCAAACAGCATGTCAACTTTTACTTCCACATTTACGTGTGATGTCAAACTTTGAGCCGCGTTTACTCAGTTTCTGACGTCATGCTAAGTTGTAGGTTTTCGCGTGTGACGGCTCATATATGTTTTAAAACTTCGTAAATATCAGATATTATTTCAAGTGGAGTTGTATGTATCTGATATAAATTATAGTGAAAATAAAATAAGATAAGATAAATAAATAAGTAAATACATAAATAAATAATTTGTGGTTAGACATGTAACAAGATTAGTAGTAGTACGACTGTCTTTTTTAACGAAACGATAAGGGGAAAATAGAGCTGTGATAACGGTCTATGTGAATTAGGGGTTTTTTAGTGGGGAGGGGAGGCATATTTTATTAAATTTTAAATACTGATACATGTGGAGTATTAAACATCACTGGAAATCTGCGTGAGTATTTAACTATAATTCTAATTGTTAAAAGTTAAAAACACATTCCACTAAAGTTAATTTTATTGTATGAATCTTATAATTTTGCATAGTTAAAATACCCTTGACAGGCGGCTCCAGAAACTTCGTCTAAGTTAATGTTTCACTGCTTTTGGTCTTAAACTATTCCGATGTAAACTTTAGTAGACCGTTTTTCGCAGCCATTTTAACATCTTATACAAAATATGTACATTAGTCGCTAGAGATTCACAGCTCCTACGAAGCTACTCACGACGCTCATGACAACTGATGATCATGCCCCCCAATTTGTATATAGCCTCGATACCGTCCAATTCGGCAAGGGACAGTACTCTTCGCGCAATGGGAATGTGAAAGAGGTCTATTATAGTCATTCCACGTTAAAGCAGCATCCACTAGATGAATTTACTTCTGCGTTTCATTTTCTCGTACGAAATTGCACCGATGTTCGTGCTCACATGTGCAATTGCAAGCAATTTCAGCAATCCGCGTTTAAGCAGCACCCACTAGATAAATAAGTAGTACTAGTAGTAACAGGAATTCAATTCTAACTTTCATATAGTTGTGGTAACCTATAGGTTACCAGGCTATATTTTGTGGTAACCTGTAAATGGGTTATCAGACACAATGCTTATTTCGATGCCTGTTGACTACAGTTTTCCAGAGTTGTCTGTCCTGGGCTCTGGTTTCAAGCTGCCTCCAGGTGTATCTCGTCTTCTTGGTGTCCACCTGGAGGTCCCTTCGCCATGTGTTCTCTGGTTTCAAGCTGCCTCCAGGTGTATCCTGTCTTCTTGGTGTCCACCTGGAGGTCCCTTCGCCATGTGTTCTCTGGTTTCAAGCTGCCTCCAGGTGTATCCTGTCTTCTTGGTGTCCCCCAGGAGGTCCCTTCGCCATGTGTTCTCTGGTTTCAAGCTGCCTCCAGGTGTATCCTGTCTTCTTGGTGTCCACCTGGAGGTCCCTTCGCCATGTGTTCTCTGGTTTCAAGCTGCCTCCAGGTGTATCCTGTCTTCTTGGTGTCCCCCTGGAGGTCCCTTCGCCATGTGTTCTCTGGTTTCAAGCTGCCTCCAGGTGTATCCTGTCTTCTTGGTGTCCACCTGGAGGTCCCTTCGCCATGTGTTCTCTGGTTTCAAGCTGCCTCCAGGTGTAGCCTGTCTTCTTGGTGTCCACCTGGAGGTCCCTTCGCCATGTGTTCTCTGGTTTCAAGCTGCCTCCAGGTGTATCCTGTCTTCTTGGTGTCCCCCAGGAGGTCCCTTCGCCATGTGTTCTCTGGTTTCAAGCTGCCTCCAGGTGTATCCTGTCTTCTTGGTGTCCACCTGGAGGTCCCTTCGCCATGTGTTCTCTGGTTTCAAGCTGCCTCCAGGTGTATCCTGTCTTCTTGGTGTCCCCCAGGAGGTCCCTTCGCCATGTGTTCTCTGGTTTCAAGCTGCCTCCAGGTGTATCCTGTCTTCTTGGTGTCCACCTGGAGGTCCCTTCGCCATGTGTTCTCTGGGCGGCCTCTTTTTCAAGGATTCTGCCTTGTGGGTTCCTGTGACATCCAATAGCCGATGATTAATAAATCAATGTGCTCTAGTTGTGTCATTAAACTTCAACATTACAGCATGTACTTATCAAATAATGCTGGCTAGTACTCAACATTTTGCCAAAAAATATATTTTTCTTTCATCTTCATCAGGTGGTGTGTCTAGTCCCGGTCAGCAGGTCCATTTCAGAGACAGTTTTGGAGTGGCCACCAATCAGCAGCACCAGTACAAGTGGACGGCCGATCAGGATGCCCAGCAGACTCAGAGTAACGCAGAGGACGTCATGTAAGATGCAAATTATATACACAGGCTTTCTGCCAGGAAATAGCAATTTGAGAATATGTATCAAAAACAAACCTAACCATAACTGCTCTTACCAGGTCGTTATGTAGACAAAAACCTTGACCTTGGCGGTAGCCCAGGATGTTTTGGCTACCCAATTCTCACTTGGGCTATCAGATGTCTAAACACGGTAGTCCGCCAGATGTTTTTGGCACATCCAGTGACTACGCAATCAACAAGATGCTTAAACACCTAGAACAACATGTTTTAATAAAAATAGACTATTTTGCTTTCTTCTCTCTTCTTGAAATAAAAAAGATGTTTTAAAATTATGGGGATACCAATTTTTACTGAGGGCTACCAGATTTCATAACCTGGTAGCCCGGCGGCCTACAACAGAAAACTGTTACGGTTAAGGCCTGTCTACATCTGAAATGTTTTGAAATGGGACACTGCATTACATGTGCTGTGACAAATTTTAAACAGCAGTTCTCTGACTATCATCTTTATAAAAAATTATACAAATATATATCCATTAATTTTCGCGATTTTTAGGGTATGTGATTTTACCCTCCATACCCGAGCTGGCAGAAAGCCTGATATTATAAAGCCTGGGCTAGCTCTGGGTGAGCAAAATAATTCGCCAAATTGTCTATTAAACTTCAAAAATTGCAGAAATCGACAGATATTTTCTTTAAAATGTCAATTATTACATGAAATTATTTCGCCAAATTAAAATAAAATTCACCAGCTGCTTTCAAAATTCGCAATTGACGAATTTGGCAAGTGCCAGAGCTAGCAACTGAAAATTATGCATTGACCTAATTCCCCCACCCCCAGTAGGCAGCATACATCCATTTGTCTTTTTCTTGGCTTCATATAGTCTGGTTTAGGAAATAGTTCATCATTAAAAACAGAAATTTAATGCAAAATTCTGAAATGCCTTTTGAAATCCTTTTTTGATGTGTACGAGTAGGTTGGCAATATGTTGTATTTAAGTACCCATTGGTTTGAAGTTACTTGTCATATGTAGTACTAACTGATAACCACTGTGCAAGTAGGTTGGCAATATGTTGTATTTAAGTAACCCATTAGTTTGAAGTTACTTGTTATATGTAGTACTAACTGATAACCACTGTACAAGTAGGTTGGCAATATGTTGTATTTAAGTAACCCATTGGTTTGAAGTTACTTGTTATATGTAGTACTAACTGATAACAACTGTACAAGTAGGTTGGCTAAGTAACCCATTGGTTTGAAGTTACTTGTTATAGTAGTACTAACTGATGCTGTACAAGTAGGTTGGCAATATGTTGTATTTAAGTACCCATTGGTTTGAAGTTACTTGTTATATGTAGTACTAACTGATAACAACTGTGCAAGTAGGTTGGCAATATGTTGTATTTAAGTAACCCATTAGTTTGAAGTTACTTGTTATATGTAGTACTAACTGATAACCACTGTACAAGTAGGTTGGCCATATGTTGTATTTAAGTAACCCATTGGTTTGAAGTTACTTGTTATATGTAGTACTAACTGATAACCACTGTACAAGTAGGTTGGCCATATGTTGTATTTAAGTAACCCAGTTTGAAGTTACTTGTTATATGTAGTACTAACTGATAACAACCATATGTTGTATTTAAGTAACCCATTGGTTTGAAGTTACTTGTTATATGTAGTACTAACTGATAACCACTGTACAAGTAGGTTGGCCATATGTTGTATTTAAGTAACCCATTGGTTTGAAGTTACTTGTTATATGTAGTACTAACTGATAACCACTGTACAAGTAGGTTGGCCATATGTTGTATTTAAGTAACCCATTGGTTTGAAGTTACTTGTTATATGTAGTACTAACTGATAACCACTGTACAAGTAGGTTGGCCATATGTTGTATTTAAGTAACCCATTGGTTTGAAGTTACTTGTTATATGTAGTACTAACTGATAACCACTGTACAAGTAGGTTGGCCATATGTTGTATTTAAGTAACCCATTGGTTTGAAGTTACTTGTTATATGTAGTACTAACTGATAACCACTGTACAAGTAGGTTGGCCATATGTTGTATTTAAGTAACCCATTGGTTTGAAGTTACTTGTTATATGTAGTACTAACTGATAACCACTGTACAAGTAGGTTGGCAATATGTTGTATTTAAGTAACCCATTGGTTTGAAGTTACTTGTTATATGTAGTACTAACTGATAACCACTGTACAAGTAGGTTGGCAATATGTTGTATTTAAGTAACCCATTGGTTTGAAGTTACTTGTTATATGTAGTACTAACTGATAACAACTGTACAAGTAGGTTGGCAATATGTTGTATTTAAGTAACCCATTGGTTTGAAGTTACTTGTTATATGTAGTACTAACTGATAACAACTGTACAAGTAGGTTGGCAATATGTTGTATTTAAGTAACCCATTGGTTTGAAGTTACTTGTTATATGTAGTACTAACTGATAACAACTGTGCAAGTAGGTTGGCAATATGTTGTATTTAAGTAACCCATTGGTTTGAAGTTACTTGTTATATGTAGTACTAACTGATAACCACTGTACAAGTAGGTTGGCAATATGTTGTATTTAAGTAACCCATTAGTTTGAAGTTACTTGTTATATGTAGTACTAACTGATAACAACTGTACAAGTAGGTTGGCAATATGTTGTATTTAAGTAACCCATTGGTTTGAAGTTACTTGTTATATGTAGTACTAACTGATAACCACTGTGCAAGTAGGTTGGCAATATGTTGTATTTAAGTAACCCATTGGTTTGAAGTTACTTGTTATATGTAGTACTAACTGATAACAACTGTGCAAGTAGGTTGGCAATATGTTGTATTTAAGTAACCCATTGGTTTGAAGTTACTTGTTATATGTAGTACTAACTGATAACCACTGTTGAAGTAGGTTGGCCATATGTTGTATTTAAGTAACCCATTGGTTTGAAGTTACTTGTTATATGTAGTACTAACTGATAACCACTGTACAAGTAGGTTGGCAATATGTTGTATTTAAGTACCCATTGGTTTGAAGTTACTTGTTATATGTAGTACTAACTGATAACCACTGTACAAGTAGGTTGGCAATATGTTGTATTTAAGTAACCCATTGGTTTGAAGTTACTTGTTATATGTAGTACTAACTGATAACCACTGTACAAGTAGGTTGGCAATATGTTGTATTTAAGTAACCCATTGGTTTGAAGTTACTTGTTATATGTAGTACTAACTGATAACAACTGTACAAGTAGGTTGGCCATATGTTGTATTTAAGTACCCATTGGTTTGAAGTTACTTGTTATATGTAGTACTAACTGATAACCACTGTACAAGTAGGTTGGCCATATGTTGTATTTAAGTAACCCATTGGTTTGAAGTTACTTGTTATATGTAGTACTAACTGATAACCACTGTACAAGTAGGTTGGCAATATGTTGTATTTAAGTAACCCATTGGTTTGAAGTTACTTGTTATATGTAGTACTAACTGATAACAACTGTACAAGTAGGTTGGCCATATGTTGTATTTAAGTAACCCATTGGTTTGAAGTTACTTGTTATATGTAGTACTAACTGATAACCACTGTACAAGTAGGTTGGCCATATGTTGTATTTAAGTAACCCATTGGTTTGAAGTTACTTGTTATATGTAGTACTAACTGATAACCACTGTACAAGTAGGTTGGCCATATGTTGTATTTAAGTAACCCATTGGTTTGAAGTTACTTGTTATATGTAGTACTAACTGATAACAACTGTACAAGTAGGTTGGCCAAATGTTGTATTTAAGTAACCCATTGGTTTGAAGTTACTTGTTATATGTAGTACTAACTGATAACCACTGTACAAGTAGGTTGGCAATATGTTGTATTTAAGTAACCCATTGGTTTGAAGTTACTTGTTATATGTAGTACTAACTGATAACAACTGTACAAGTAGGTTGGCAATATGTTGTATTTAAGTAACCCATTGGTTTGAAGTTCCTTGTTATATGTAGTACTAACTGATAACCACTGTACAAGTAGGTTGGCCATATGTTGTATTTAAGTAACCCATTGGTTTGAAGTTACTTGTTATATGTAGTACTAACTGATAACCACTGTACAAGTAGGTTGGCAATATGTTGTATTTAAGTAACCCATTGGTTTGAAGTTACTTGTTATATGTAGTACTAACTGATAACAACTGTACAAGTAGGTTGGCAATATGTTGTATTTAAGTAACCCATTGGTTGGCAATATGTTGTATTTAAGTAACCCATTGGTTTGAAGTTACTTGTTATATGTAGTTACTTGTTATATGTAGTTACTTGTTATATGTAGTTACTTGTTATATGTAGTACTAACTGATAACAACTGTTCAAGAGTTATTCTGCCACTTGTATGATGAGGTGGTGCTCTGGCATGAGGGTGGCTGATGAAAATGTTTGTTGTTGATCTATAAAAATGTGCGTTGGTTTGTTTGCAGGTCCTGCTACTAGGAAGAAAGGATATGTTTTATTTAATGATGCACTTAACACATTTTAGGGGGCGAGACGTAGCCCAGTGGTAAAGTGCTCGCTTGATGCACGGTTGGTTTGGGATCGATCCCCGTCATTGGGCCCATTGGGCTATTTCTCGCTCCAGCCAGTGCACCACGACTGGTACATCAAAGGCTGTGATATGGAAATAAAATGTGTTAAGAAGAAAGAAATGTTTTATTTAACGATGCACAAACACATTTTATTTATGCTTATATGGCATCGGACATATGGTTATGGACCACACAGATGTTGAGAGAGGAAACTTGCTGTCGCCACTTCATGGTCTACTCTTTTCGATTAGCAGCAAGGGATCTTTTATATGCACCATCGCACAGACAGGATAGCACATAAATAAAATGTCTGTTACATTCATTATAACGTAACGTCTTCCCATTGGTCCAGACGTAGCAACGAGAGTTTGTTCTTTTTCGATGAACGTAAAAATTATGTCGTCGGTGAACGTGGTATCTGATGACGTCATTTTATATGGGCAAGTTGTCTTATTGAGCGTTATTGTTTATGGATAAAAAATAATTCCAAATAAAGTAAGTATTGTCTGTTATTCCTTTTACGTTCATCTGGGTATGAACAAAAAAAAAATCAGCAAAATTATGTGAGAATGGCTTCGCCAATTCATACAGTTTGCAGATGATTTGTTTTGTTCGTACCCCGATGAACGTAAAAGAAATAACAGACAATCCTTAATTAGATGTGGACATAAATAATGTTTTTATTAATTAATTAAAGGTAAAGTTAACCATTTATAGGGTCTTGATCCCAGTAAACATAACAGTCCAGATTATTCAGATCTTTATTATCTTCATGCAAATGACTGGCTGAACGATGCCAACCAATTATAACAGATTTATAATCGATGATGAAATTCCGACTCATTCCCAGCATCATCATAATTATACCTGTGTACCCCTGTTAATCTAAGTCTGTTCATATGAAATGCAATTTGTCTTCTCAGAAATGGCCTACCGAAAGAAATGCAGACCTGGGAACAGTCGAAGATGTGGCCGTTCTCCTGCGTCGCCCTGGAGAAGGAGATGCCCAGTCTTCCTGGTAAATTTGCATCAGTCAGGGACAGAGAATTTCAGGGCTCGAACTTAGGAATTTGTCTCCCATGGCAATTTTTGAAAGAATTGCCATGGGTGAAACAGCCCAACGACGGCAATTTAGAGCCTGTCATAGATTGCAATTATTTTTTTAAAGAGACGTTTGCAGAAAATAAATATAACTGAAAGGTTATTTTGCTGTATGTAAACGTATTTCAAATGTGAAAATGTTAAATATCGGAAGATTATGTACATCAGGTGTATATATATATATAGTTTTATCGACAGCATAAATGTGCCATTGGTAATGCTCTCTACCTACGGCAATTTATATCTCAACGACGGCAATTGCTGTCAGTGCTGTCGTTAAGTTCGAGCCCTGAAATCAGACGCCTAATTCGCAAGGCTCTTTTAAGCTACATCACTTCGTCCTCACAGGCATCGAGATAAGAATAGTGACTGGCAACCCATGTTGAGGTTATATAGAGTATTCGGCCCAAGTGGGGGTTTTATTATGTAAAATATCAATCGAGTTTATGTTAATTGGTATTTGTCGAGGCTCTGCCAAATACGGAATCAGTGAATTGGTATGTGAATACAGTGTATTCTGTCCAAACCGGCATCTCTCTAAATCAGATTTCTGTCTCAACCGGCACCGTTTCAAAGTCCCGTCCAGCTACCATTAATTTATTAGGAATAAAACCCTGCTTACACCGGATGCTGTCTATTCCAGACTTCGGATGCAAATTCAAGAACAAAAGAACGGTTTATATAATAATTAGCTCTATCTACACCGGCGCGCGATCTTACCTCTACTGTCTACCAGTGGTCACCCTTTAAACAATGACGGTAGTTCCCTAGTTTAGCTTAGTAAGTGGTTTAACATGTCCATATACCACTAGGGTTTCGAACACGCCTATTCCGAGTCCGGCCTCCGATTGGGGGTCTGACTCGGGACAGGGATAACCTAACAAATGGGGTCAATTTTGAAATTTTTAATATTAATGCCAAAAGTATAAAAAAAAGGGAAAATTGGAGTTAATAAGTTTTGGCTGCGCCCTTAAAGAAAAATATCAACATTCCTAACCTATATAAATTATTAATATAATATAAGTTCCCTAGTAATTAGGATGCCAAAGAAAATGTCATGCACTAATTGCACCTTAATAGGCTTAATAAACAATGAACGACACATGTTGTAACGGGTATTGGTAGCAAGATAAATTGGATTATTAGTTATATGTGTTCATACCTTCATTGTATCATACCAGTCTGTTGTTTTGTCAAAACTAGTACCTGCATAAATACAAATATCGCTTCCGTTTTGCATTGTCCTTCTGACTTTACAATGGCTGAGTGACACACAAAAAACGGCAACATATCGCACTCTCCTTGGAACATAAAGTGGAATTAATTAAAGTATTGACTTAATGAGCACCCTGCACTAGTTTATATTAATCATTAAAATAATTAAAACAAGCATTGGTTAGCCTTGCTTTCACAGATGTCTTACACACAGTCCAAACGTTTGGTTTATATGTTTTATTTATCCTATAACTTACTCATGATATTCATGTCATAAACCCATGTGATAATTTACTTTAATAACCCGGTTATTAATGGTATGCAAATTTGCAAGGTCTCTAGGTAATGTGTTGCTGTGAATGGGTGATTTGCTTACAAGCCAACAAGACCCGTGTACCTGAGCGTAACGTTTTCAAAGATTTGTTTTAAATGCGTGACATCAAACTAATCTGTGCTAATCGTGATGACGTCATATTATCGATGGCGGTGACTATAGTACTGTGGTTTACTAAAAAATTTAATTAGAATGTTATTTTAGAAGTGTTATAAGATAAATAGAATTCGCTACTCGTGGGTTTTTTAATATGTAAACTATCAACCTCGTCTAGGTAATTGGTATTTGTCTCGGCAGAGCCTCGACAAATACTGATTAACATAGACTCGGTTGATATGTAAACTATCAACCATGTCTAGGTAATTGGTAGTTGTCTCAGCAGAGTCTCAACAAATACTGATTAACATAGACTCGGTTGATATGTAAACTATCAACCTCGTCTAGGTAATTGGTATTTGTCTTGGCAGAGCCTCGACAAATACTGATTAACATAGACTCGGTTGATATGTAAACTATCAACCATGTCTAGGTAATTGGTAGTTGTCTCGGCAGAGCCTCAACAAATACTGATTAACATAGACTCGGTTGATATGTAAACTATCAACCTCGTCTAGGTAATTGGTATTTGTCTTGGCAGAGCCTCAACAAATACTGATTAACATAGACTCGGTTGATATGTAAACTATCAACCTCGTCTAGGTAATTGGCACTTGTCTTGGCAGAGTCTCAACAAATACTGATTAACATAGACTCGGTTGATATGTAAACTATCAACCTCGTCTAGGTAATTGGTATTTGTCTCGGCAGAGTCTCAACAAATACTGATTAACATAGACTCGGTTGATATGTAAACTATCAACCTCGTCTAGGTAATTGGTATTTGTCTTGGCAGAGCCTCAACAAATACTGATTAACATAGACTCGGTTGATATGTAAACTATCAACCTCGTCTAGGTAATTGGCACTTGTCTTGGCAGAGTCTCAACAAATACTGATTAACATAGACTCGGTTGATATGTAAACTATCAACCTCGTCTAGGTAATTGGTATTTGTCTCGGCAGAGTCTCAACAAATACTGATTAACATAGACTCGGTTGATATGTAAACTATCAACCTCGTCTAGGTAATTGGTATTTGTCTTGGCAGAGTCTCAACAAATACTGATTAACATAGACTCGGTTGATATGTAAACTATCAACCTCGTCTAGGTAATTGGCACTTGTCTTGGCAGAGTCTCAACAAATACTGATTAACATAGACTCGGTTGATATGTAAACTATCAACCTCGTCTAGGTAATTGGTATTTGTCTCGGCAGAGTCTCAACAAATACTGATTAACATAGACTCGGTTGATATGTAAACTATCAACCTCGTCTAGGTAATTGGTATTTGTCTTGGCAGAGTCTCAACAAATACTGATTAACATAGACTCGGTTGATATGTAAACTATCAACCTCGTCTAGGTAATTGGCACTTGTCTCGGCAGAGCCTCAACAAATACTGATTAACATAGACTCGGTTGATATGTAAACTATCAACCTCGTCTAGGTAATTGGCACTTGTCTCGGTAGAGCCTCAACAAATACTGATTAACATAGACTCGGTTGATATGTAAACTATCAACCTCGTCTAGGTAATTGGCACTTGTCTCGGCAGAGCCTCAACAAATACTGATTAACATAGACTCGGTTGATATTTTCCATATTAACATAGACTCGGTTGATATTTTACATATTAACATAGACTCGGTTGATATTTTACATATTAACATAGACTCGGTTGATATTTTACATATTAACGTAGACTCGGTTGATATTTTACATATTAAAAAATACTCGTGACGAATCCTCTATTTACGTTGGTGAAGTCCAATCTCTATTTCGCAAGAACCATAACTCTGGACGAACTCTTGTCTAAACCAGCATATTTTATCAGTCCCAAGTGAATCCAGTTTAGACCGAGTCCACTGTATATATTGACTTTTGTGGAATTAAATGGCTTGGTTATATTTTTATATGTTGGTGTTTAAACTAATTCTAGCTGATTTGTTGGCAAATAAACCTTTTCGTTTTCTTGTAGCTTGAATCTAGAGAAAGAAAATGAATGTTTTGATTTATTGTTTAATTTCATTAAAAAATATATAATGAAGTCAACTCTTGAAATGACTCAGTTTGTGTGGTACATTTGTTTTCTTGTCGTCTTTTTTTCTTCAGATTTCTACGACATATCTCCAGAGGAGTTGCGTCTACAGGCGTACAGCGCCATGAAAGACGGCACTTTGCAGGCTTACGTACGTGCTAGTCACAATTATCTCAGTAAACAGTAATGTTACATGCATATTAAGTGGCTAAACTAATATCAAATGGTTTCATTTACCCTGGGTATGTGTGCAAATGTCAATTTGTTGTTTTACAAGCCGATGTTTGGTTTCATCTTCTCTAAATCGACACTCAACAGCGACTGGCTGTAAATAGCCTGTGGTATTACGTCAACTGACCTAACCCAGTCCTAAGGTAGAGTGTTATTTGGCAATCTTGAGCTTTTTATAATTTATTACTTCTTCCGAAGACATCGACTGACGTGGATGATCTAACGAAGACACCGACGGCAATTGATGTTGTTGAGATATAAATTGCCGTAGGTCGGGAGCATCACCTTCGATAAAGCTCCTCAATGATAGCACACTGTTCACACCTGGTGTACATTAGCTGCCAGTATATAACAGTAGTACATTTAAAATATGTCTACATACACCAAAATATCCTTTCAGTCTTATTTATTTGCTGCAAAAGTCTTCTCTTTTTTTAAATGCTGTAGGCAGGCTTTAAAATGCCGCTGGTGGGCCGTTTCACTTACAACAATATTGTTTTTAAATTGCCATTATTAACCGGGTTAAAGCCTTGCTCGTCAATTATAAACTGACAGTGGTTCAACCATAAATTGGCCTCAAGTCTGGCAGGTACTGGGGGATAATTACTGACACTGTTATAGGGAACATTTTGCTTTCAAAAGTTTCTAGTCAACTGAAAATTGATCAGCAACTACTGTTAAATGTTTTAGAATTGTCTAGCGATCTCGAAACTTGTGTAGGGAATCACAACACAATACTGAACATAATGTTACGAAACAATCTTAGCGCTAAGTGCATTTAAGGGCTTCTAGAATTTTTATAGAAATTACTAGCCATGGGATTGGTGATTTAAAAAATTTACTAGCCATGACTAAAAATTCACTAACCCTACTTTTTAAGTAAATACAATTTTACTCATAGTAATAATTGAATATGTCCCCTAAACAGGAAGATAAAGCTTAAAAAACCTGGGGAGAGAATATTCATATTTACTAAATAAACTTAAATACAGCATTTAACCACCTTTTTATTTCTCTAGCTGTCGGGCATGGCAATATTAGTTATTTACTAGCCCAACATTGAATATCACTAGCCATGGGAGTGTGGCTACCACAATCTAGGAGCCCTGACCTTTTGCACTTAAGGTGATCTTAGCACTAAAATCACTTCGTAAACGGGTCCTAGGACAGAGAGCATATACATAATATAGCTGAGATGTGTGTGTGTGTATGTCCAGGACGTAGTGCTTGAACATTAATTGGGAACATTTGTTCAGTATTGCATTGCAGTTAATTTTGCACGTTTCAGAGATCGCACGAACGAATGATGTAAACCGAGAGTGAGGTAATATATTACTCTGTTTTGTTCACAGGTCGCCAAGTTTGCCGAGCTGGTGGTTGACTACAACAACAAGAGACAACAACTCAAACTTCCATCTCTTGACCTGAAGGAAAAACTTGTAATAACTCATTAGTATTAGGATGTATTATTAAGTGGAAAAGCGCTCACCTGATGTGCAGGGCCATACCCGGATCATAATCCTGGGGGGGGGCACTACTTTTAATAAACGTTGAAACACTATACAGATTAAACCCTGAGATGTGTATGCTATTTTCTGGAGTCAAAAAAAAAAAATGAGATTCACGGGGGGGGGGGGGGGACTGCCCCTCGGAGGGTACGGCCTTGATGTGTAGTCTGTCTGTAATTAATCCCTATTGGTGGGTCAGTTGGCTTATTTCCTTTTTTAATCAGATGTCCACAAAGGCCATGGTATGTGCTGTGCTGTCTGTGGGATGGTATATATAAATGATCCTTTGCTACTAATCGAAAAGTAGTCCATGGAATGTCGATAACGGGTTTCCTCTCTCATTGTCTGTGTGATTCTTAAACCATATAACTGTAATTAAAATGTGTTTAGAGCATTGTTAAATAAAACATTTCTTTCTTTCATTTCTCAAACTACCTTTTTAAAAAATGCAGTCACATTATAACGAGTTACTTCCCTTTGATGGTTCATCCTGTCAGAATATAAACGATTGCTTTCATGGTTTACAGATTGAGTTATTAAGGTATATAAATTTGACTCTCTCCTCTGAAACTTGGCATCTGATTAATGTTTATCCTAATGAGAGATTTCTATGGGTTATTGTGTTTATTTGTGGTAGGCTTTGTTGTTATTTTGGGATTTCTTTTGGGGGGGGATGGTTCTTAAAAGATGGTTATTTGTTTCTTGTTGTTTTTTTCGTGTCAGAAGTATGCTGAATGTGACAAAAGAAATTTAGAAGATAATTTGGCTTTCAGATCTTAATTTCCGACATGATTGGAATTTTTAAAGTGTTTTCTCTTTTTTTCCATTTCGTTTCCAGATTCAGCTTCTTGAACAACAAAGGAAAAAGGAATCTAGGTGAGTTGAACAGTTTCTCCATTTTGTCAGGTGCTGTTTTATTTGTATACATGTATTGATAATGTTTTTACAACTTGCATATCAAAACTGGACATTTTCTCCAGTTTGTCAGGTGCTGTTTTATTTATATACTCTTCAAAAAAAGAAACGCAAAAGGGTACAAATGGGTTATAACTCCGATTTTATGTTTCCTACCGGTTCATGCTTTGTGAATATAAGGTCATTCCATGTCCCAAACACATTCCCACGGTTACATTCGATAAAACGCAGCTACTGTACAATAAAGTTCCAAAATGTGAATATTCGCAAAAACGCAGCCACGTGCAAACCATGTCACCACTGCACGTACGTTGTCTGCACGTGCAACATGAACACCGACAGTATAAAAGTGCAGGGTGTTCGCTTACCTGGCCTCTGTATCTGGCCGACAGTTGACAATCCAGGACATGCCACGTCTCAGTGAACCGCAGAGAAACAATGCCATCGGCCGACTAGACGCAGGCGAATCCAGAACGGCCGTTGCCAGGGCATTCCATGTGTCCCCAAGCACCATCTCCAGACTGTGGGACCGTTACCAGCAACATGGATCAACACGTGACCTCCCTAGATCCGGTCGACCACGGGTCACTACCCCCGGGCAGGACTGCTACATCCGGGTACGCCACCTTCGGGAACGATTGACTACTGCCACCTCCACAGCCGCAGCAATACCAGGTTTGCGCAGGATATCCGACCAGACCGTACGGAACCGCCTACGTGAGGTAGGAATTCGTGCCAGACGTCCAGTTCGAGGTGTCATCTTAACACCACAACACCGTCGACTCCGACTGCAGTGGTGCCAGATTCATCGACAATGGCCTCAACTGCGATGGAGACAGGTGTGGTTCAGTGACGAGTCCCGATTTCTGCTCCGACGTCATGATGGAAGATGTCGCGTGTATAGGCGTCGTGGTGAACGTTATGCGGCAAACTGCGTGCAGGAAGTGGACAGATTCGGCGGGGGTAGTGTCATGGGTTGGGCAGCCATCTCACACACTGGCAGAACTGACCTGGTCCACGTGCAGGGCAACCTGAATGCACAGGGCTACATTGACCAGATCCTCCGGCCACACATCGTTCCAGTTATGGCCAACGCCAACGCAGTGTTCCAACATGACAACGCCAGGCCTCACACAGCACGTCTCACAACGGCTTTCCTACAGAACAACAACATTAATGTCCTTCCTTGGCCATCGATATCACCGGATTTGAACCCAATTGAGCATCTATGGGACGAGTTGGACCGACGCCTCCGACAGCGACAACCACAGCCCCAGACCCTGCCCGAGCTGGCAGCAGCCTTGCAGGCCGAGTGGGCCACCATCCTCCGGGACGTCATCCGTACTCTGGTTGCTTCAATGGGTAGGCGGTGCCAGGCAGTTATCAACACACGCGGAGGCCACACCCGGTATTGACTCCAGATGACCTTGACCTTGGTGGTGTGTCCTATCACTTACTCACAATGGACTAGAGTGAATTGTGAACAATCCTGCAACATTTGGTAATTATCGGACTCACCATTCAATAATTAAATCAATTCTCCAAATGTTGCGACAATGTGGTTTTGCGTTTCTTCTTTTGAAGAGTATATATTGATAATGTTTTTACAACTTGCATATCAAAACTGGACATTTTCTCCAGTTTGTCAGGTGCTGTTGTATTTATATATTGATAATGTTTTTACAACCTGCATATCAAAACTGGACATTTTCTCCAGTTTGTCAGGTGCTGTTGTATTTATATATTGATAATGTTTTTACAGCCTGCATATCAAAACTGGACATTTTCTCCAGTTTGTCAGGTGCTGTTGTATTTGTATATTGATAATGTTTTTACAACCTGCATATCAAAACTGGACATTTTCTCCAGTTTGTCAGGTGCTGTTGTATTTGTATATTGATAATGTTTTTACAACCTGCATATCAAAACTGGACATTTTCTCCAGTTTGTCAGGTGCTGTTGTATTTGTATATTGATAATGTTTTTACAACCTGCATATCAAAACTGGACATTTTCTCCAGTTTGTCAGGTGCTGTTTTATTTGTATATTGATAATGTTTTTACAACCTGCATATCAAAACTGGACATTTTCTCCAGTTTGTCAGGTGCTGTTGTATTTGTATATTGATAATGTTTTTACAACCTGCATATCAAAACTGGACATTTTCTCCAGTTTGTCAGGTGCTGTTTTATTTGTATATTGATAATGTTTTGACAACCTGCATATCAAAACTGGACATTTTCTCCAGTTTGTCAGGTGCTGTTTTATTTGTATATTGATAATGTTTTGACAACCTGCATATCAAAACTGGACATTTTCTCCAGTTTGTCAGGTGCTGTTTTATTTATATATTGATAATGTTTTTACAACTTGCTTATAAAAACTGGACATTTTTGTGGTTTCCACCATACTTTTTCTTTTCTTTCTATGTCACGCCAATCTGGTATCATTGATAAAAAAAAATTAATATTTTTTTGCTGGATCCAGGTATAAGGGCATGTGCATTCCCCACTCTCTTGGTCTGATCCAAACATCCCGACAGCCAGTCGAATGGCTGTGCAATTTTTGCAAATCCTTATTTTAACATTAACAATGCTTCCAGTGGTTTTCGTCACCATTTTGTAATTTAGTGACAACCTGCTCTGCAGTATTAGTTTTTACTGTCAATAAAACATTTAATAAAACATTTATGAATAAAAAACAATGATTGTTGACTTTGTAAGACAGCAATGCTATTCAATTGGTTCTTTTAACATTATTCTACACAAATACATTTTACTTAACGCAGAGTTGCCAGTACCAAAATAAACATAAAAATATCTTCTTGTTTTTTTTGTTTTTTTACAGTTCAGTAATGAAATCTTCAACATTTGGAGGTAAGATATTTCTGATTGAGTGTTTAGTTAAGCTGCCATTTTAGATCAGGTCAGGTCAGAGTGCTTAATGTGCACATTCAGAGCAAGCTGTTGTAGCACACACCTGTCCTGGGCGCAGCAGCCCAATCGGAGCCGGTAATGGTCAGAGGTTTCTTTTGGTGTTATGGAATTTTGATTATCCCAAAGGATTAAAGCCAAAGGAAAAAGGTGTGCAGTTTGAATTAACGAACACTTCTTTCTTTCTTTTTTTGTTTTCTTATCACCTTTTAGATTTGCCTGTCACTCCGTAATGTGTAGAAGTGGGAATGTCCCACACTGGCCTCCGAGTCTGTGGTATACCCGTATCTCTAATGTAACAGCCTGGCTACACCCCATGTCGCACACTGGCCTCCGAGTCTGTGGTATACCCGTATCTCTAATGTAACAGCCTGGCTACACCCCATGTCGCACACTGGCCTCCGAGTCTGTGGTATACCCGTATCTCTAATGTAACAGCCTGGCTACACCCCATGTCACACACTGGCCTCCGAGTCTGTGGTATACCCGTATCTCTAATGTAACAGCCTGGCTACACCCCATGTCACACACTGGCCTCCGAGTCTGTGGTATACCCGTATCTCTAATGTAACAGCCTGGCTACACCCCATGTCACACACTGGCCTCCGAGTCTGTGGTGTACCCGTATCTCTAATGTAACAGCCTGGCTACACCCCATGTCACACACTGGCCTCCGAGTCTGTGGTGTACCCGTATCTCTAATGTAACAGCCTGGCTACACCCCATGTCACACACTGGCCTCCGAGTCTGTGGTGTACCCGTATCTCTAATGTAACAGCCTGGCTACACCCCATGTCACACACTGGCCTCCGAGTCTGTGGTGTACCCGTATCTCTAATGTAACAGCCTGGCTACACCCCATGTCCCACACTGGCCTCCGAGTCTGGGGGTTAACCTTTAGTCTACTGGATTAATTTCTGACAAAAACCACCTTGGGTGGGTACAAGTTTATAATTCTTTCTCTCTCTTTTTGTTTGTTTCCAGCATCCGCATCGTCACCATCTTCCTTCGGGACTGGAACCAGTCTCTTTGGAAAACCAGCAGAGTCCTCCTCGACCAATCAGGGAGCTTTTGGATCGTCCTCGACCAATCAGGGAGCTTTTGGATCGTCCTCGACCAATCGGGGAGCTTTTGGATCGTCATCGACCAATCAGGGACTCTTCGGTCAGGGGGGTTTTGCCTCGGGCGACTCGTCCACCAGTATATTTGGAGGTGGTTCCGGTGGATTCAGCATCAGTGATTCTGCCGACACGACGACAACGGCTGCTGGCCTCTTCGGGAGCCCAACACCGACGAGCACGTTCGGAGCAGGCGCCAGTCCTCTGTCGAGTTTCGGAGGTAGCGCCACAAAAACCAATCTGTTTGGAGCCGGAGCCGGAGCTTTTGGCGGGGGAACTTTCGGTGGTAGTCCACAGGCCTCACCTGGACCGTCTACTGCGGGGCAGGGAATCGGTTCACCAGCTTCACCACCTAGTGGCTTGTTTGGAAGGCCAGTTACTACTGCTACTGGCGCTTCGACTCAGGGACAGACAACTCCGCAGATAGGTGGAAGGAGTTTGTTCGGGGCGGCGGCGGCAACTCCGCAGCAACAAGATGGTTCTCGTTCGACGGTCTACACGCCGCTGGATCAGCTGACGGAGGAAGAGAAGTCCGCGCTCCCGCCTTCACGCTTGGCAAAGTGCCAATGAGGCCTCCGCCCAGAGAATATATCATGGATAATGTGCAGTGAGCCCAACAGCTTCTTAAAGGACCCTGCTCGGTGGCGTGTGCTTTCAGACTTCGAAACTAAAAGATCGACTAGAAAGAAAACAAGAAAAATGCTGAACATAACACTGTGCGATAAGAACAGTGTTTTCGTCTGCTAAACTAGGGGCTGTTCCCGAACTAATCACATGGAGGGTTGAGGCTGTTTGTAAACCACCTGGAAAATAAACTGTGATTTAAACCATGTATGTTTTAGAGAAAACAGTGCAGCGGGCCCACAAGCCATAAAACAAGAAGTACAGCGCCTCCTGCCCCCACCTTTCTCTCCATTCCCCACCTTTCTCTCCATTCCCCACCTTTCTCTCCATTCCCCTGTGGTCAATAGTGGTCACTAGAGCACATTGATTTATTAATCATCGGCTATTGGATGTCGGACGTATGGTAATTTTGACATACACTCAAGGAAAGTAAACCTGCTACAATTTTTCATTAGTAGAAAAGGGATCTTTCATATGCACTATCCAATAAGCAGGATAGCACATACCACAGCCTTTGATATACCAGTTGTGGTGCACTGGCTGGACAGAGAAATAACCCAATGGGCCCAGTGGGCAGTTTATACCACTGGGCTGCGTCCCGCTCCAACAGTGAAGGTGTTTAATTAGCCTCATCTGACCAGTCTGTGAAATCAGGTGCGAATTTGAGGTAATCAACCTCAGGGATGTTCCAAAACTGTTATATGAGGGGGTGAGAAAATTTAGATCTTTAGCTGTTAAAATGTAACATTTTCAACCTGAGCACAGTAACGGGGGGGGGGGGGGTCTTTTCTCTTTCTTTTTTTGTTTTCTAAATCTGTTTATTGTATGAAGTTAGTCACATGATGGACAGCAAAAATTAGTGCCCTGAGCCCCGTTCCACGAAGCGATCTTAGCCTTAAGATCAACTTAAGTGCACAGGGTAGCTATGCGCTTAATGTAGTGGAACGGGCCCTGTTCAGGAGGCCAATTTAACTGGTACCATTGTCTTCTATGACATCATAATAACATTCATCTAATGTTACTTAGCAGGGGGCAGGTGGTAACCCAGTTGTAAATTTTCGTCTGATACACGGTTCTATCTGAGCCCTTTGGGGTAATTCTCGTTCCAGCCAATGTTCCATAACTGGTTTAACAAAGGTCACGGTATGTACTATCCTGTCTGTGGGATGCTGCATGTAAAAGATCCTTTTTCGCTAATTGTCAAGAGTAGTTGGCCCATTTCATGGCAACAGCTGGTTTCCTCTCTAATTAGTTATCTCTGTGGTCCTTTGTCCTCCACATTATGTCCAATGACATATATAACTAATTAAAATGTGTTGAATGTGTCCTTAAAATAAAACATTTCTTTAGTTCTAACATTGGAGCTATTTCAATCCAGTCATTGCACCACGACTGGTATATCAAAGGCCATGGTATGTGCTATCCTGTCTGTGGGATGGTGTAGATAAAGACCTCTTACTACTAATGGAAAAATGTAGCAGGTTTCCTCTCTAAGACTATTATTTAAAAATGACCAAATGTTTGATATGCAATAGCGGATGATTAATAAATCAATGTACTCTAGTGGTGTAAAAAAAGTTATTTTTTATTTTTTAACTAACAATGGGTGCAAAAATCATTCTAGCGTGCAATCACACACCCTACTAAACATGCCTAATATATGGGCGGGTCTCAATGGACCCATTCTCTCATTAAGGTTTTTCCTCCATCCCATCCAGTGCCCCATGATTGGTGTGTGATGTCCTGTCTGTGAGAAAGTGCATATAAGAGTTCCTTTGCTGTTAATGGGGGGGGGGGGGGGTGGGGGGGGGGGGGGGGGGGGGGGGGTATGTAACCAGTTTCCTGTAAAACTTTATAAATAGTTTAACATATTTCTGTACATAATAAAATTATATTTTCTTTAAAAAAAGCAAAACGTTTTTGTTGTCTTTTCAAAACGCCCGTGAATATTACATGCAAGATAAAAATGTATATAATCAGATAAAGATTGGGGTGAGGTGAGGTATATTCATCCTGACCTCCTCCAACCCACCCCCTCCCCACATCGTTTTGTCTATTGATAGAAATTGATGAGATCCTAAAAACAAAACGTACCAACACGTGTGTGTGTATGTATATATATATATATAGTTTGTGTGTGTGTGTGTGTGTAATATATTTTCTACCAACATCCATTGTAATCAAAGTATGTGATATTTGTCAGATCACATACTTTCAGAATTTGATAACTGCAAATTATATGTAAATTAATCGAGGTCACGGCATTATGTTTATTGACCTTTCAGCAAACGTTCAATGGTGACACTTCAGTGTGTGTGTGTGTGTGTGTGTATACTGATGGAAAGGAATAAAGGATCACACAGATAGCAACAAGAAATAATGACTGCATCAAAAACCAATTCATATTGTCAGAAGTTGACTGGGAACATAGCACAGTCAGCACTACAGACATTCAATCCCATATTACAACTTGGTATGAAATACAGACATTACTACGCTAGTAGTGAATTAAATATGGTCTACAATTTGATGTGTTCCCTTATTTCTTCCCATCAGTATATATATAAATAGGTGATACACTCCGAGTGTCTTGTGATATAATTTATCAGCACGAGTTGATAAAAGTGTGAAATCTGAGGCTTGCCAATATATATTGACGATACCGAAAAATACTGGTAATATATATACATACATATGTACATACGTAACTACATACATACATACATACATACATACAACTTACATGGCCTCTTAATTAATTACAAACATCACAGTGAACAGACCACTCACCAATTTGACATGTTTGACTCAATATTTGCTTAAAAGGCCTTCAGCCCAGTCCTACTTCGGATTCGTTACTTTGGCTTTGATGAAGCGCAAATTAGCGAAACTAGTTAGCCAGCCAGACAGTGATTCTTTTTTTGTGAGGATATTTTTTGTGAGGATAATTCATTTTTGGGTGAGATCGTTTTCATTTCTTTTTTATCTTAGTCTCCACCCGACTACACGCCGCTTAAGCCTCTAAGCCAATCCATTTTTCAGTGGATGGTTTGTTGTTATCCCTTTCCTAACCATTTTTTAAAAACAAATACATCGTATCCGGCTGTAAACAAAACATAGTACTAGCCAAATAAATTTAAAACAAGACCGAAAAACAGTTATATTTTGTATATCACAACGGTCAATTTAAAATCAATTTCGAATCCCTAGGGCAAAATTAGAAAATAACCATTTTTTAGTTTTAAAAAATTCCTGAGCCAGTGCGTTCATTCATTCTTAAATACATACATACATACATACATACATACATACATACCTACATACCTACATACATACATACATACATACATACATACATGTACATGTAAAACATATAAAGAAATATAAACATACAAAAACAAAAACGACGTAGCCATTATAAATACACTATTAACTCTTTCCTGAAAGTGAACTGTATAGTGAGACCTCAGACCTTTTACACAGGAAGTAAATTATGCAGACATGTTGGAGCAGGCAAAGTGTGGTCGATTATATCATTATTATCTAATTTGATGGCTATCTTTAGCAGCAGAATTTCGGGATTAGTGCAGACTTGTAAATATTTAGTCGAATATACGGGTTTTGTACAACAAAAACGAACTGTTGAGCTGAAAAACTTGTGAAGATGTCATAAATACTTTCGTAGTTTCGGTTTCTGTTTTCCGATTCAGGTTCTATTAGACCAAATAGGTTCTCATTGCCGACAATGTTAACGTTCAATTTGAGTGTTGTTGAAATTATGTTTAACTTTTGTGCATCCAGATGTGAATATGAAAGAAATTTTGGTAGTTTGATTGGCTAATGTATTTTTGGTTTTTTTAATTACAATTCTATAGGCCTTCCCATCCTCCATTCATGCAGGGCTAGCTTTGGGTGGCTAGTGTTTTTGGGGGTTTTAATTATAATTCTATAGTCCTTCCCATCCTCCATTCATGCAGGGCTAGCTTGGGGTTATCAAATTTTTTTGCCAAATTATCTTTAAAAAATGCTAAACCTATAGCTATTTCCCAACAAAATATAAATTATCACAATTTTTTTCTGCCATATTAAAATAAAATAAGCCAGTTGTTCTTAAAAATATAGGGTAGGTAGGTAGGAAAAACATTTTATTTTGGAAAATAAGTTTATTTATGGATATTAGATAGATTTGACTACTGGTATCCAACATAACCTCTGCATGTATAGAAATACATTATGCAAACCAGCAATACCATTCATCATTGTCCTTTGAATATCACTGGACAGTCAAGATGAAAAACAATTACTATGTTTTACCCGTCGCCGTGGTGTGGTTGGGCGGGATGTAGCCCAGTGGTAAAGCGGTCGGTCGGTGTGGGATCGATCCCCGTCGGTGGACCAATGGGGCTATATCTCGTTCCAGTCAGTGCTCCACAACTGGTATATCAAAGGCCGTGGTATGTACTACCCTGTCTGTGGGATGGTGCATATAAAAGATCCCTTGCTGCTAATCAGAGAGTAGCCCATGAAGTGACGACAGCGGGTTTCCTCTCTCAATATCTGTGTGGTCCTTAACCATAAGGCTGACGCTATATAACTGTAAATAAAAGGTGTTGAGTGCGTTGTTAAATAAAACATTTCTTTTTTTCTTTCTTTCTTTCCGTAGTGTGGTGGTAATGCTGTGGGCTTATGGCTGTTATGTACTAGGTTCAAATTCCACACATTGAAATGGGATTTGTTTTATCGCTATACCGGCTCTAAAGCTAGTGAGTGTTTCGCAAACCTCAGTGGTTAGCTGTAACCACATACACCGACCAGTGGCCACAACTGGTTTATCAAAGGCTATGGTATGGTATGGTCCTATCTGCGGGAGAGTGCATATAAAAGATACCTTGCTGTTTAGTAATAAGCAGCAGGTTTCCTCTCGTACCAACAATAGCTTCTGTCCTGGGCATGCAGTCGAGGCAGCTGGACTTTCTATCCAGGACAGACATGCTTGAACCTTAATTGAATAGAAGCATGTAAATAAGTTATAACTAACAATGTTTTTAATAAGGGTTCTATATTTTTCTGTCCAACAATAATATTTTTAACAATATTTAAATGAATATGATCTTTCCTAGTGTATCTAAGAAATAGTAGACTAACATATTTAATCATTTGATTTAGCAGTAAACGTCATCAATATCGGCAAACACGCCCTCCCCTAGCTTATCGGAAGGTCCCTAAATTTCTAAAAGGCTAGTTTGTCGCTGGAGGAAATTGGAAAACAACACATAATTTTGTGAAAAACAATTTTCTGACAATCGGAACTCTTCGCAAGTTATCAAAGTTGCATTTCAATTAGAAGAAAACAGTTCAGTAAACAAAATTAATACAGAACGATTTGATTTACAACGAAACCAAATTAGTGATTGTCATAGTTTTGGAATTTTGTTTTGTGGAAATCGTTGTTGTATTAAAAAAATTAAAAAATTTAACATACCAAACAATATTTAGTATCGGCAGGTTCAAATTAGGGTTGGTCGGGTAACCAGAAACAAAAAATATTTTATGATACGCCTTATAGACTTATAAGGCATATCATGAGACTTACTGGGGTGTTGTTAAACAAAACTTCCTTTCCAGGTAATGTATACAGACTCCTGGAAAAATATTTTTAAAAAAAAGGTCCTGGAAAATGAACCAAAATAGTGCTTAAAAGTCCTGGAAAATAAAAATGTTTGAAGTGTATGAACCCTGATAGTTGATGGAATTTCAACATTACAAATGAACATCAGATGGGGATTTTTGGTGATGCATCATAGGAGTCAATTCAAATTTATCCTTCAGTGACTAACATCCTTTTGACTCTTGTCTTTTCCAGATATGCGGTTTTGTACTTCACATTTAATATCTTAATCACTGAACTGACGACACTGTACACCACAGAGTAAAGGTCACAGAAAGTGTTTGTTGTTGACTAATGACTCAATCATAATTGAGAAACAAATATGTTCAGTTCTTACCCTGTCCATTGTCATTTTGGCCAATTGCTAATTTCTATACAAAGTGGCTACAACATTTAGTATTTGGCTAAAAACAAAAACATCACCAATTGATAGAAATGGCATCAAACAGTAGCAGTAGCACCTTGTCACTGAAGTCCAAAGAGAAGACGACATCTTTTGATTCCTCATCTTTATCTAATGATACAGCATCACTGTTGTGGTTCACCACCGATGACAAGACTAACAGGACACTCGAAGGGAGCGGTTCTTTCAGGGAGGATTCCAGGGGTCTGCCCCTGACCAGGTTTACTGATGCTGCACATGGTCTTGGCGACCCTCAAACCTGCATGTTTCATCTTGTAAAACTTGATCATCAGCAGATTAAACTTTTTGAAAGTCCTGAAGTTAAGACTTTTCTCATTACAGAAATGAAGACACGTAAATATGATCTTATGTTTGATGAAAAAGATCCAACAATTGCTTCTGTGCAGGTTAAAGATGTCGATATGCTGGAAGAAGCTAAACTGTATTTTGTGGACCTGGTTGTACGCCGTTCTGTTGATATCAAAATTGTCAAACCAACATATTTGTCAACAGGTGAACTTTTACAGCTGCTTCAAAAAGCCAGAAGAGATGGAAAGCTGTGTGTGGAACTAAATAACGATGTGATAACTTTTGTTTCAACTAAAGATATTGATGAACGTGTTTGCAGGACATTGAACAAAGTCATCACTGACGGCTGTGCAGAGGAAATTCAGATGTCAAGAGATGTTTACTCAGTGTTCCTTCATGGCTGGGAAACGATCTGGACACAAGACCTGTCCGAGGAAGACGATCCCGTGATTATTGAGCTGTTTGCAAATGATGACAAGTATGGAATGACATTGAAGGGGACGAAGATCGGGGTCCAGAAACTGAAAACAGTTGTATACGAAATGGTGGATGCCATTCAAGAAAAACATCCAAAACCTAAACCTATTAATCAACCAGGAACGCAGTGCATAGAAAACCAATATGTGAGTGAAAATTCTGACAAATTACATTCCTTGGGTTACGAAACATTGCCGTGTGAGCATACCATTGGAAGTCTAGATTTCAAAGGGAATCTTCTTACTGTCAAAGTTTACATCGCAGATATCACCAAGCTGAAGGTTGATGTTGTTGTTAACGCTGCCAATGGCCAACTGGATCATTACGGCAGTGTCGCGTATTGCATTGCACAAGCTGCTGGTGACGACTTAGAAAGAGAAAGTGAAGACTATATTCAGAAACATGGTGATGTCCCTGTAACCAATCTCGCAGTAACCGGCGCAGGACGACTGCCGTGTAAGAGAGTGTTCCACGCTGTAGGGCCGACCTGTTACGACTACAATGAGGAGGAGAAACACGTCTGCCTGGAGGATCTGGTGAAAACTATCTTCAGATGTCTGTGTGCCGCCAAAGATCTAAATATGACGTCCATTGCTATTCCTGCCATAGGTCCAGGTAATATAACTACAATGAAGTCAGAATAGTCATGACATACACAGGGAGAGGTGTGCAAATTGATGCTCACAAATTGGTATCTAACGTCACAGGTTTCCCAATTTTGATGATGATAATTATAATACAATAATCCAATTTAATGTTTACATGTATACACTCCCATGTGACAGTTAGCATCTATATCCAGATGTACTAAACTCTGTACAATGGTTTAAATAAATAAATAAATAAACAAATACTTGAACAAGTATAGTTACATGTAAAACGAAAGGAAACCATTTTGGAACAGTAATATTGGGCGTTTTATGGTAATGATGTTCATTGTCATATGGACGTGTTTTAAAACCTATTTCAGCTGGAGTTCCGTTTCTAAAATAGTAAAATATTGTCAAAGAGTTGAACACTTTTAGTTAGGCATCTGGGCCCATTTTCACAAAACATCGTAAGCCTAGTTTTGCACTTAAACGTAAATCTACAACTAAACCATAATTCTTATTACTATTATAGTTCAACAAATATAGTTAGAAGTACACATATTTCATTTACTTTTCTCTTTAAAATATTCCAGCTTCCATAATGATGTAAAAAAAATTAATAATCATGAAATTGATGCCAAACACGTGTAAACACACGACCGGTATAACTGCTAGTAGCAGACGTAAACTTACGATGTTTCGTGAAATGGTCCCCTGCGTGGTTAGCAAAAAGTACCACACGTGATGCATTTTCCACATTCGTCCTACACTGCCATTATATTGTATATTTGTTCTAAACTATATCTCTTTATAGCATCATTAAAGGAAATTTTAGGGTACAAAAGTGTAGTTTTTTTTATCTTTTTATCTTTTCTTTTTTGTTGTTGTTGTTGTTGGTTCATTTGGGGGGTTAAAGAAAATGTTAGGTGAGTTTTTCAAGCAAGAAGATTTGCTGTGTAATTATGAATAATTTATTCTAAAACAGTTTTACATCTCATTTCATTTTATAATTATTTATCTTTGAAATAGAATATCCCCTACTTGTTTTTAGCAGTATATTTCTATTGTAAATGTAACATATAACGTTATTTCAGTAATATCTGGAGTACCCAAAGTGTACTGTGCAGAAATGTATGTACGAGCTGTCAAAGGTTTTGACCTGTATGTCCAAGGAGGCTCCTTGAAGGAAGTCCATTTTGTAGATGAAAATACAGAAATGGTGGATTTAACACACAGAATCTTTAGTCAAGAATGGGAGAAACCAGTTAGTGAAGAAACTGTCAGGAATGACCAAATGATCGTTAACGAGATGCTGGGATCGTTTTTAGTTCAGCCAAATAGTTCTTCTTCTGTATCGTCTGCAGAGGGAGTCGTGAACAGTCCCGTTCTGGACAAGTTGAAATCGTCGAACCAGTATAACCCCAAGGAGTACAACCTGAACCTGAAAGGTGCACGTTTCTTCATCATAAAGAGTTACTCCGAGGTTGATATCCACCGGTCTATCAAGTACGGCATCTGGTCCAGCACGGAACATGGAAATAAACGTCTGGACAAAGCGATGCGCGAACGCGATGGCAAAGGCCCCATCTTCCTTCTGTTCAGTGTTAATGGAAGCGGACATTTCTGCGGAATGGCACAGATGGTCTCGCTGGTAGATTACGAGAAGAGTAGCTTAGTTAGGGTGAAGGACACCTGTAGAGGGGAGTTTGAGGTGAAGTGGATCTATGTGAAGGACGTGCCCAACAGCCAGCTGAGACACATCCGGCTGGAGAACAACGAAAACAAGCCTGTGACCAACTCACGCGACACTCAGGAGGTGCCGCCTCAGAAGGGTAAACAGGTGCTGGAAATAATTCATAGCTACGAGCACAAGACGTCCATCTTCGATGACTTCACTCTCTATGAAAAACAGGAGGAAGAGGGAGTCACGAAGGTAAATTGGAAATTGTTATAACAGCAGGTTTCTTTTGTTAATTTTAGTATGCACGTTTGCTTGTATCAAAGAAGTGATTGATTGGTACTGTTGCTAATCTAACTTTTGAAAACAAAATCTGTTTTATATTCTTGAAAACACTTTAACACACATGCTTCTTAGAAGTAACAGTTATGGAGATTAGCTCTGGTCTGGTTTTAATTACATTTCCCATTTCCAACGTCACACACTGAGTTTCCCTCTATATTTTAACTTTATCCAAATCTGTTAAGGTTTGTGGATCCATCAACCTGAGTGTTAATTTTCACGGGTTGAAACTAGGGTCTGTCGCTTTAAGTATATGGTTTTGTTTTCCCAATTTTACATTATTTTAAAATTTAAATCACATTTCTGTTGTATTCGTTTTGAATAAACGGTGCATCATGCATGTCAACAATAAAGTCAGCTGTCAAATGTCGGTTCAAGTGATTTTTACTTGGGAACCAGTTGTGAATTATATGCATAACCGGTAAGTGAGTAGTGATGTGCATCAATTGTTCAAAAATCAGTCTACAACTGTGTGCACTACAGCTGCATATTTGGAATACAGGAATAGATTTCTGGTCATTGCAGCGTTTAATTTTAGAAGGTAAAGATTCATAGTGTGACCAATTGGTGGGTGAGGTCAGTATGAAGTTGCACAACTGCCACACAAACTGAAGGATGGTTTCCATGAAGTACAAAATGAACATGTGTAGTAGTGTTGGTATAATGCGCTCTTACTGGCATCAGCTAGTGGTAATTTTCTCATTAACTCAGTTGGTAGGGCGCTGTCTTTCATACTGAGAGTCCGTGGTTTGAATCCCTTCAGTGGAGGTTGCTTTTTATCTGTGACACATGCTCTGTAGGTTGGGTTTTATAATGTATGTTGAATAAAGTGATCGAGAGTGAGAAAAAGAAGTAGCAGACGCCAATTCTGTGGACACGTGACTTCTATCTGGACAGAATCCGAATCCGAATATCCAAATCTTGGATAATACCTGGACAAAGACAAAGACTGTGTCACGGTGGAATGTCTTTGATCTGAAATGCTGAAAAAAATTGACCTCTCTCTTATATATATATATATATATATATATATATATATATATATATATAGATATATATATATATATATATATGAGGGAGAGAGAGATATTTTGTTTTGTCTTTTAAAGATCATTTCATCTTTTTTATTTTTCAATGGATATATGACTTAATATCCCTAGTGTGTCGTGTATATCCTAGTGGAAGTATGGAAAATGACATTTTTACTTTATTTAACTAAATATGTACATGTATGCAGGGAAGGTTAAAATTATGTACCCTAAAATTTTTGAAACATTTTATTTTTTTTAGAAATATTATAGTAAGAGAACTGCTGTTTGAAATGCTGTGCCCGATTGTAAAAGCTTTCATGGGGTACTTATGATCAATTATTTTATGTCAGAAAGCGTGTTATGGTATAGAGTTTTCAGAGGTTTAGTTTTAATTAAGTATTTCTGCTTGCATATCCCAGTAATGTGTTGCTTAAGTGCATCCAAATGTGCCACTGATTGTTTTGTCTGGTATTTTAGAAGTCTGGAAAGACGAGAGACAAGGATCGGCCACAGGAACCATTACATGTACCTGAAGAAGAAGACCCAGAGAAATGTGAAGATGGTGTACTGGCCGCACGTCCAAGAAATAAGAGAGGTGGTCGCGGTAGATCTGGAAAGAAAGGAGCACAAGACCACTATGAGGGTCCGACGAATCTGCCTGCCCGACTTCAGAGACAATTTAATATGAATTAACTATCGACGAATCTGTCTGCCCGCCTTCAGAGACAATTTAATATGAATTAACTATCAACGAATCTGTCTGCCCGCCTTCAGAGACAATTTAATATGAATTAACTATCGACGAATCTGCCTGCCCGCATTCAGAGACAATTTAATATGAATTAACTATCGACGAATCTGCCTGCCCGCCTTCACAGACAATTGAATATGAATTAACTATATGAATTAACTATCGACGAATCTGCCTGCTCGCCTTCACAGACAATTCTAATCTTGAAAACAGAACTGGAAAGAAAGACATGTTTTATTGAACATTGGACAAAAAACAGAACTGGAAAGAAAGACATCTTTTATTGAACGACACACTCGACACAAAACAGAACTGTGTCTAATACCAAAGAGAATAAGTCTTAGAATGGTGAAGGTTAGAATGGTGAAGGTTAGAATGGTGAAGGTTAGAAGGTTAGAATGGTGAAGGTTAGAATGGTGAATGTTAGAATGGCGAAAGTTAGAATGGTGATAGTTAGAATGGTGAAGGTTAGAATGGTAAAGGTTAAAAGGTTAGAATGGTGAAGGTTAGAATGGTGAAGGTTAGAATGGTGATGGTTAGAATGGTGAAGGTTAAAAGGTTAGAATGGTGAAGGTTAGAATGGCGACGGTTAGAATGGCGAAGGTTAGAATGGTGATAGTTAGAATGGTGAAGGTTAGAATGGTGAAGGTTAGAATGGTGATGGTTAGAATGGTGAAGGTTAAAAGGTTAGAATGGTGAAGGTTAGAATGGTGAAGGTTAGAATGGTGAATGCTACGCCATTCAACTTGAGCAGGAAAAGGCTTATATCTTAACGCACTAATGGGTTGTTTTATTTGTTCTGCAGTCTAACAAGAATATGTATACCTAGCAAAGCTCACGCACTTGATACATGACAGTACTAGCTACATTGTGTCACATTCAAAAAGCATCTTTGAACTCTTTAATTCACACATAAATGTATCCTATAACTTGCCCATGATATCCATGTCATAAATCCATGTGATAATTTACTTTATTAACCCGGTTAATAATGGTATGCAAATTTGCAAGGTCTCTAGGTAATGTGTTGCTGAGGATGGGTCATTTGCTTACAAGCCAACAAGACCCGTGTACCTGAGCGTAACGTTTTCAAAGATTTGTTTAAAATACGTGACGTCAAACTAATTTGTGCTAATCGTCATATTACCAATGGCGGCGACTTTAGTACTGTGATTTACTGAACAATGAACATAGACTTGGTTGATATTTTCCATATTAAAAAATACTCGTGACGAATCCTCTATATATGCGCTTTGTATCTTTATTGTGACACAAAAACGTTATTTGCACTGTACTGACATGATTTAAAGAGGATGCTAAATTGAAAATGTCTAGCCTGGCTTTGCCACGTGACCTGTGTCTACTCAACATATATCGCCAATGTATATTGTGATTACAGAATAAATAAACGTATGCACATTTCTTTTCTGCAATGTTATTAAAACATAGCTGTGACATCATCTGTTGTTATCAGTGTACTTTGTCTGGGCTAGTGGTGTGTAAACGACCCCAGCTTACTAGTAACAGCCCATTGTGTTGTAAATAACTGTCTATTGTGTTGTAAATAGCTGTCCATTGTGTTGTAAATAACTGTCCATTGTGTTGTAAATAACTGTCCACTGTGTTCTAAATAACTGTTCATTGTGTTCTGAATAACTGTCCACACTACTTTAAGAATAGACACGAATAGGGAAAATAGTGGATTGTTTTACTCAAAGATTTGTTTAAAATGAGTGACGTCAAACTAATCTATGTTAATCGTCATATTACCAATGGCGGCGACTTTAGTACTGTGATTTACTGAACAATTAATTAAAATGTTATTTTAGAAGTGTTATAGGATAAATAGAATTCGCCACTCGTGTTTTTTTAATATGTAAAATATCAACCTCGTCTAGTTAGAGCCTCGACAAATATCGATTAACATAGACTTGGTTGACATTTTCCATATTAAAAAATACTCGTGACGAATCCTCTATCTATGTGCTTTGTATCTTTATTGTGACACAAAAACGTTATTTGCACTGTACTGAAATGATTTAAAGATGATGCTCAATTGAAAATGTCTCGTCTGGCTTTATTCAACATATATCGCCAATCTATATAGTGATTACAGAATAAATAAACGTATGCACATTTCTTTTCTGCAATGTTATTTTAAGAATAATTGACATTAAAACATAGCTGTGACATCATCTGTTGTTATCAGTGTACTTTATCTGGGCTAGTGGTGTGTAAATGACCCCAGCTTACCAGTAACTGTCCATTGTGTTGTAAATAACGTTCTACTGTGTTGTAAATAACTGTCCATTGTGTTGTAAATAACTGTCCACTACTTTAAGAATAGGGAAAATAATGGATTTTGTTACTTAATGGACAGATGCACGAATTGCAATGCTGCTGTGTCTTAAGTAGGAGAAAAGCCCCAAACTGTCGATTACATGAAGGCATAGATCAAATATCGGCGATGACTCGTCTCCACTGATCTCTCCCCTCACATAATGGACAGTTGGAGGCTTTTCCCCTTGGCATAGATTGCAGCAGTTGATCCACGTGCTTTAAGATATGGCTACCTGGATCGTGCTTTGTGAAACTGGACTTTCAAAAACATTTCTAAGTGGCGACTGATTAGGTAGAAGCATGTTCATTACAATATTAAATCATTTCTATATCCATAGCAATATGTTTAACTGTTGACATTCAGACTACAAAAAAAAAAAGAAATATTACATTTCCATGTGTGACATATAGAGAATAATACATGAGTGGCTGTTAGATACCATTTATCTCAACAATTTGTTTTAAAATGTATCTAACGAGTTGTGAGATAAATGGTATCTAACGGACACGAATGTTGTATTCTATTTCTTACATATCCTCAAAAACCAGGTTTTAAGAAAAAAAATAACATCTTTTTCGACTGAAAGTTATTTACAGCCATTGCACTTGTAGCTTGTACCTGATTGTCAGGTTAACTATACATCACAATGTAATCGATTTCCATCGTGTAGTGTTTCATTGGATGTATGTACATGTGTAAATAACCATGTGTTATCAACAATAACGCATGGTGTTCTCACCAATGGGTGTGTAAGAAATTTAATTGTAGTCCTGCCTTACCGTGATGAGGGGCTTTACCGTGGTGAGGGGCCTTACCGTGGTGAGGGGCCTTACCGTGGTGAGGGGCCTTACCATGGTGAGGGGGCGGGATTAAACACACTCGGTTGAATGCTCGCCTGAGGTGCTTGCGTCAATGGGTCGAACAACCTCAGTGGATCCCTTCAGTTGATTGGGTTTTATGTCGTTCCAACCAGTGCACCACAGCTAATCAAATACCGTGGTATGTGCTTTCTTGTTTCTGGGATGGTGCATATAAAATATCCCTTGCTGCTAATGGAAAAAAGTAACGGGTTTCCTCTGATGACCACGAGTCAGAATTAGCAAATGTATGATATCCAATAACCGTTGATTAATCAACATGCTCTAGTGGTGTCCTTAAAAAACAAACATTTATACTGTGGTGATATATTCAACATCCAAACCGCACAGTCTCAATGATCACATGTTGCACAAATTTAAGATCTGCACAAATTGTTTATCGTGACATATATTTCCTATATCCCCAGTAAAAGTTGAATTCTGTAGTATATTTCTGAATGTGATATAAGAAAAATAAAGAAACTGTAGCACAGACCATGTTTGTTGTGTTTATAACAGGTTATTTGTGCTGCAGTTGGCTCAGTACACAATCATTAACTGTGCTTCAGTGGTTACTAGTATGTACAGTAGGCAGTGGTGACGGGGCAGTGCCATCGATACCGATGAGTACTGGGGTGTGCACTCCCACCAGCGAAAGATTTAAACACTCGATACCACTCGGACTTCTCTCTCATTGAACAGTAACAACGATCCAGCTGAGGTGTGTGCCCAGGATAGCCTGCTTGCGCCTTGACTGGATACAAGTACGAATATAAGTTGAGATTGAAATACAGAGGCAGTAGTCACTGAACGTCAGGGGCCTCATTCACAAAGCTCTCTTAGTCTCTGCTAGACGACAACAAGGCATCTTCTTGGTAAGTCTTTTTAGCATTGCACTGCGAGATCGCAAAGTTGCGAGAGTTTAGTGATTAAGCCCCGCCTCTGACAATTGCGAGAATGTTCGTTTCTTTTGTGTATTGTTCACACAAATCTAATTGTGTGTCGCCTATGTTTTCTTCTCGCCTTGCATTGACGCCATTTACATGGGGGTGGGACGTAGCCCAGGGGTAAAGCGCTCGCTTGGTGCGCGGTTGGCGTGGGATCGCAGGCTAGTACGCAGGGGGTGGGGTGTGTGTGTGCGAGGGCTGCATACGCACCCCCATAGACTGCTGAGGTCCGTCCGTGGAAGTGTAAAAAAATTTAAAATAGTCCGACGATGTGACAAATTTACTTCCCAGAATGCAGGAAAATGCATCTCCTACATTCTAGATTTTAAAAAATTTCGGGGGAGCATGCCCCCGGACCCCCCTAGCAACTTTGGCCTGTCGATTACACACACACACACACACCACCACCCCACCCCACCCCCCACCCCAATATAAATTTCTGCGTACGGGCCTGGATCGATCCCCGTCGGTTGGCCCATTGGGCTATTTCTCGTCCCAGCCAGTGCACCACGACTGATATACCAAAGACCGTCTGTGGGATGGTGCATATAAAAGATCCCTTGCTACTAATGGAAACAAGGTAGAAGGTTTCCTCTCCGTGTCAAAATGACCAAATATTTAACATCCAATAGCCGATGATTAATAAATCAATGTGCTCTAGTGGAGTCGTTAAACAAAGCAAACTATCTTCTTTTCAGATTTACATTGAAATAATGTGTTACACAAAAAGGAAAAATTTATTACCTGAATTAATGTTTGCATAATTCATCAGTGTGTATTTTCAATGATCTCAGTTCTGGAAGTGGCCGCACGTCACCACCTAATGAATCCACTGTTATATTGGACTCCCATTTTATCGACGTAGCCTAGTGGTAAAGCGCTCGCTTGATGCGCGGTCGGTTTGGGATCGATCCCCGTCGGTGGGCCCTTTGGGCTATAGCCGTACGGGCTCCCATTGTTGTAGAGGGGCAGACTGGCTTTTGCCCGAATTAAACGAAACTGCCTGAATCTGAATAAACAACATTTATTGACATTACCATTACTACAAAACAGCTATCTAGGATTGCAAACAAATCACTACGCATTTTCACATGCTTTACAACTCATTTTGAGGGTAGAATGATGGAAATACGTCGTAAAAGGTCTCTGGTTAGCACATTTTGCCCCAATTTTAGGTTTTGCTCCAGCACCAGGGATGCTGTTGCCCCGCCCCCTGTTTCGTACGTTTATGCTTTGAGCTATTTCTCGTCCTAACCAGTGCACCATGACTGGTATATCAAAGGCTGTGGTATGTGCTATCCTGTTTGTGGGATGGTGCATATAAAAGATCCTTTGCTACTAATGGCAAAATGTAGTGGGTTTGCTCTCTAAGTATGTATGTCAAAATTATCAAACGATTGACTTCCAAAAGTCAAAGATCAATAAATCACTGTGCTCTAGTTTTGTCGTTAAACAAACCAAACTTTAACTTTGTTTAAGATTCCTTTTCTAACTCACTATGGGGGAGGGGGTGCGGTATTGAATGGTTTACACTCATCCACATCCACAGCTACTAAAAGTTCAAAGACATTCACTCAGTATATATATGAATAAAGTTTAATGATTTCAACTTAAAAATGAGTGAATTATACTACAGAGTATCATAAAGAAATATATAAACGTTGTATTATTATGCTGGTGTTATTGTAATACATAGGTAAAACACGGATGGGGGTTGGGTTGATTAGTGTCCTACAGGTCCTACTGGAAGGGACTATAGATTTTTACATTGTGTTTTTAATTTTATATTGATGCTGATCGTGAAGTCTTTTTTCTTTTACCATTGTTTGACACCCAATAGCCGATGTATTTTTGTGCATTTATTATATAGGTTTTGTCTTTGTCTTTCTGACGAGTTTTCCGGAGTGGTTTTTGGGTTGTTGTTTGTTGCGGGGGATGTGTGTGTGTGGTTTTACTTTACATACTCATGAAAACAAATCCAAACCCTAGCAAATTTAATATAAACAATTTCATCAAAAAGGCACGGAGTTTAATTATTTCAATTTAAAACGAAGCTCTGTATGTTTTAATTGGAAGTTCTTTCTGCTGTCAATACATAAAGCTATTTGCATAACAAAAGCATCCCTCTATAGTGTCTTTCAAAATAATGTTCCTTTTGATCTTCCTATTGACAGACATCGACGTTTAATCTACATGTATATTTAACAATTATTAAACATAATTCAAGAGAAATTACTTGGGGATTTTTATTTTGTAAAAATAAATAATTTTATGTACAATAAAGACGTCTGGGCATTGTTGCGAATTAAAACTGAAGTTTTCTACACAATAAAATCTAAATATTGTTAATTGCATTTGTACAGGAATTATTATTACTTTTATGCAGTTATGTACTGTACAACATAGTATAACCTAATTCATTAAATAATTTGTATTTACTAAAGGGACATTCCTGAGTTTTCTGCATTGTAAGATGTTTCCGACTAATAAAATATTTATACGATTAAACTTACATATTAAATATATTTTCTTTTCAGAATGAGTCTGTATATTCAATGTGTTTCTGGTTGTGTTAATATTTGTAAAAAGTTCAAACTGGATTTTGACTTCAAATAATTTCGTACGTACGAAAAAATAATATTTTAGGAAATAAAATAAATTTAACCTAGTATAAATATTAAAACGATCAAAAACACGTTTAATATACAGCCTTTAATATTGTATGCAGAAAAATATATTTGATATGTAATTGCAATCGTTAAAAAGCATCTGTTAGTCGATAACATCTTAAAAATTGCAGCAAACTCAGGAATGTCCCTTTAATACAAGAGGACAATCGGCCTATAGAGCTTCACTATTTAATTTTTTAATTTTGTCAGTAATAGATCATTGATTAATATTAAATTTTTATTTCAAGCTAAAAAACCAAATTCCAAAATATCTCGTTATTAGTTTGTGAAGACTCCCAGCGAATCACAGTACTAAGTTTCAAAACTATTTGATCAAAACTCCAGAAGAAGAGTCTTTTTAAGGTAGTACTAAACCAAATAACTTTCGGCTAGGTCGAAATTCAAGGTGCACCCAACTTTTGATAGAGAAGTTATAACACCACAACTCCTGTGATTGGTGATAAATGTGAATGTGTTGGTTGTAAAAAAAGTAGTAGTTTCATCTGTCGTCTATGGGCTTTCATTTGGTAGTAATTTCTATTTTAAATTTTAAAATTTAATAACATTTCAAAATTTCCCAAATATTTCATTTTAGTTTCTGAAGATTGACCATGATAATACTTGTACTAAGTTTCAGAACTATCTAATCAAAACTCTAGGACAAGATAGACTGGCCTTTAAATTTTCAATGTTATTATTCTATTTCAAATTTAATTTGAAAATTCACAAATTCAAAATTTACAAAATAACTATCCAATGAAAACTTTAGGAGAAGATATATTGACATTTATAGAGGATATTCAAATATAACACAATATAACAGAAGTATTAATGTTTATTGCAATATTAATTAATGGTAAAACACTAGCACTCACGTGACAAGGGATTGGCAAGAAAGATTATAGCCAGGATAGTGATGTAGGTCCGGAGAAGACACAGATAGGCAACAGAGGTGGTGTTTGTCAATCTGACGTTTTCAATATTTGCACTAATAACGGGTAAAACACCTGCGGTTCACCAAACACGCACGAATCCGACGTAGCATGCTCCTGATTAAATGTCCAATAACATTTTGGGGAATGTTGTCCAATTGCTCTTGGAGAGCAGCACCTAATTCAGTCAAATTGGTTGGCTGACGTTGATGTTCTCCCCCACGTCGTCCGATGATGTCCCACATGTGCACAAAGGGTGAAAGGTCTGGGCTAAGGGCTGGCTGGTAGTGTGGTGATGTTCTGTTGCTGCAGTGACCAGTAGACTCCGATGAGCATGGGCGTTGTCGTCCTTAAACACAGAATGGCGTCCAGTTTGATGTGTGAAGGGCACAACGATCGGTGCAAGGATGTTTTCACGGTAGTATTGCCCAGAGACCCTCCCATGAACAATATGCAGCTGGGTTCTGGCAGTCAAGGTGATGCCACCCATACCATAATGGACCCTCCTCCAAATCGGCTAAGAGGACAAACGTAGCGTTTATTGGGACGTCGCCAGATACACTGTCATCGATCATGGAACATTACCCGAGCCCAGTGCCCGTTAGACCAATGTCTACGATGTGTCTGGCAGCAATGTGTCTCACAGTCAAATGTGGGTAAACGTAGGGTCGACATGCGTGGATGTTACTTCTATATAGTCTTGTATGAATAGTCTGACAAGACACTGTAACGCCAGTGTGACATGGAGTTGTTTTGCGATTTGATTGGCTGACTGACCTCGATTCATCAACGTGTAAGTCCTAATGAAACAATCCTGAACCGGAGTTGTGGCCCTTAGCCGTCGTGAACGGGGACGATAATCCATATTTCTGGTTTGTCGATATTGGGCCCACAATCGGCTAATGACTGATTGTGACACATTAAATCTACGGGCCACAATTCGCCGGGTGGTGCTAATTTGGAGGATGCCTACAGCCCTGAAACGTTCCTTACGTTGAAGACGTCGCATTGTTGAAACGTTACACAATGTTGTAAAGAATGTGGCAGAAAGATTATGATTTAGTGTTCCAGTAACAAACAAGAAAGAATATTGTCACAAATCAGGTCCATCACATGTGCAACCTCACGTCACGTCCTTTCCGATCAAAACAATTGGTGTGGGGTTTTTAATGCTCTTTGAGTGGGAATCTTAACGCACATCGTGCACTTATTTTGAGTTTTATTGATATTTGAAATGGAATATCCTCTACTTATTTTTAACAGTATATTTCTATTGTAAATGTAACATATAACGTTATTTCAGTAATATCTGGAGTACCGAAGGTGTACTGTGCAGAGATGTATATACGAACTGTCAGAGGTTTTAACCTGTGTGTCCAAGGAGGCTCCTTGAAGGAAGTCCATTTTGTAGATGAAAATACAGAAAAGGTGGATTTAACACAGAGAATTTTTAGTCAAGAATGGGAGAAACTAATCAGTGAAAAAACAGTCAGGAATGATTAGATGATCGTTAACGAGATCCTGGGATCATTTTCATCTCAGCCAGATAGTTCTTCTTTTGTATCGTCGGCAGAAGGAGTCGTGAACTGTCCTACTGTATCGTCAGCAGAGGGAGTCATGAACAGTCCTATTGTAGACAAGTTGACATCGTCAAACCAGTATAACCCCAAGGAGTACAACCTCAACCTGAGGACACTATCTACCGGTCTATCAAGTACAGCAACTGGTGCAGCACGGAACACGGAAATAAACGTCTCGACCAGGCAATGCGCGAACACGAGGGCAAAGGCCTCATCTTCCTTCTGTTCAGTGTTAATGGGAGCGGACATTTCTGCGGAATGGCACAGAAGGTCTCGCTGGTGGACTACCAGAAGATCATCGGGGAGCAGGCACAGAGCAAGTGGAAGGGACAGTTTGAGGTGAAGTGGATATATGTGAAGGACGTGCCAAACAGCGAGCTGAGATACATCCGGCTGGAGAACAATAAAAACAAGCCTGTGACCAACTCACGCGACACTCAGGAGGTGCCGCCCGAGAAGGGCAAACAGGTGTTGGAAATAATTCATAGCTACCAACACAAAATGTCCATCTTTGATGACTTCACTTTCTATGAAAAACAGGAGGAAGAGGGAGTCAAGACGGTAAATTGGAAACAAAAACACACAAGCTTCTTAGAAGTAACTGTTACTAGGGTCTGTCACTTTAAGTATATGGTTTTGTTTTCCCAGTATACATTATTTTTAAATTGAAATCACATTTCCGTTGTATTCATCTTGAACAAACGGTGCATCGTGTATGTCAACAATAAAGTCAACTGCCGAATGTCGGTTCAAGTGATTTTTACTTGGGAACCAGTTGTGAATTATATGCATAACTGGTAAGTGAGTAGCGATGTGCATCAAGAGTTCAAAAATCAGTCTACAACTGTGTGGACTACAGCTGCATATTTGGAATACACGAATAGATTTCTGGTCATTGCAGCGTTTAATTTTAGAAGGTAAAGATTCATCGTGTAACCAATTAGTGGTTAAGGTCAGTATGAAGTTGCACGACTGCCACACAAACTGAAGGGTGGTTTCCATCAAGTACAAACTGTAGTGTTGGTATAATGTGCTCTTACTGGTAGCAGTTAGTGGTAATATCCCCATTAGATCAGTTGATAGGGCGCTGTCTTTCATACTGAGAGTCCGTGGTCTGAATCCCTTCAGTGGAGGTTTTTTTTTTATTTGTTACACATGCTCTGTAGGTTGGTTTTTATAATGTATGTGTTTTGTTTCCGTTACACATGCTCTGTAGGTTGGTTTTTATAATGTATGTGGTTTTTATCCGTTACATATGCTCTGTAGGTTGGTTTTTATAATATATGTGGTTTTTATCCATTACACATGCTCTGTAGGTTGGGTTTTATAATGTATGTTGGCTAAAGTGATCGAGAGTCAGGAAAAGAAGTAGCAGACGCCAATTCTATGAACACATGACTTGTATTTATATATATATATATAATCATTTCAGCTTTTTAATTTTTCAATGGATATATGATTTAATATCTAGTGTGTCATGTATATATCCCAGTGGAAATATGGAAAATTACCGTTTAACTTTATTTTAGCTTCAAATGTTCATGTATGCAGGGTGGGGTAAAATTATGTACCCTAACAATTTTTTATACATATTTTTTCAATTTTTAGAAATACAATAGGAAAACTGCTGTGTGAAATGCTGTGCCCAATTTCAAAAGATTTCAAACCCATAACCACCTAGATGGGCCACTTATGCTCAATAATTTTATGGCATAAAGCGTGTTATAATTGGTTTGTTTGGTGTTTTAGAAGTCTGGAAAGAGGACACACAAGGATCGGCGACAGGAACCATTACCTGAAGTAGATGACCCAGAGAAATGTGCCGTACTGGATGAAGATGGTGTACCAGGCGCACGTCCAAGAAATAAGAGAGGTGGTCGCGGTAGATCTGAAAAGAAAGGAACACAAGATCACTATGAGGGTCCGACGAATCTGCCTCCCCGACTTCAGAAACAATTGAATATGAATTAACTATCAACGAATCTGCCTGCCCGCCTTTGGAGACAATTGAATATTAATTAACTATCAACGAATCTGCCTGCCCGCCTTCAGTGACAATTGAATATTAATTAACTATCAACGAATCTGCCTGCCCGCCTTCAGCGACATTTAATATGAATTATCTTTTACATTTACTACATTTTGAGATTTGTATTGTTGTTAGTAATGTTCAGTTGATTGATTATAATCTTGAAAACAGAACTGGAAAGAAAGACATGTTTTATTGAACATTGGAC
>NC_054705.1:3213119-3229065 GCF_016097555.1 Gigantopelta aegis
GGCATGGCAGTACCCTCCATACCATCATCATAACTGGGCTTCAGTGGGTTACTGGTATAATCAGTAGACATGGTGGCATGGGCAGTAAATCCAACCATCATCATAACTGGTCAGTGGGACGGGTATAACAGTGACGGTGATGGCATGGGCAGTACCATCCATACCATTATCATTAACTGGGCTTCAGTGGGTACTGGTATATACAGTAGACAGTGGTGGCATGGGCAGTACCAGTCTCGGTGGTGTATGCGCTAAGACATCCATACCCACGAGAGAAACATTTAAAGACTCGCCACTACTCAGACTTCTCCTTATTACACAGTAACAACTAACTACACCACTGTCCTGGGCAGACAGCCGACCTAGTTGAGCTGTACGTGCAGGACAGCGTGTTTGAACATTAATTGGATATAGGTAGGAAAATGCGTGGTGCGCTCAGAACAGCGTGTTTGAACATTAATTGGATATAGGTAGGAGAATACGTGGTGCGCGCAGACAGCGTGCTTAAACATTAATTGGATATAGTTAAACAGTAACAACTAACTAAGCCGCTGTCCTGAACAGACAGCCGAGCAAGTTGAGCTGTACGTGCAAGACGGCGTGCTTAACCATTACTTCGATATAGGTAGGAAAATACGTGACGCGCGCAATACAGCGTGCTTAAACATTAATTGTATAGAAGTAGGAGTATACGTGTTTAATACATAAGCACATACATGGACGTTTAACATTTGCACAGCATTTTACACTGTTATAACTTAATCTTAGAATTTATATATCGACATTTCATGTCAAGTTACTCCTAAGTCCTGAGTGATATAATTCAATTATTATTATGAAGGGCATATTAGGCTAGATACCAAACGGTTTAATGTTGATTATTACCCAGTGTTACGTTTTAAGCATTGTGGAGCAGAGAAATGGTGTAATGTCAGTTGATAATGTATTTGTGTGAGGGTATCTGTTGATACGTTGTGAATCAAGATCAGCTGCAGTGGCGAATCTTCATGGGGCACGCAGGTGCGTATCCAAATTGAGGGTGTAATATCATGGGACACACAGGTGGGAATCCAAGGTGAGGGCATATATTCATGGAACACACAGGTGGGTATCAAAGGTGAGGGTATATCTTCATGGGACACGGATGTGTCTCTAAGGTGAGGATATATCTTCATGGGACATACAGCTGTGTATCCAAGGTGAGGGTATATGTTCATGGGACACAGGTGTATATCCAAGGTGAGGATATATCTTCATGAAACACAGGTGGGTATCTAAGGTGTGGGTGTATCTTCATGGGACACGCAGGTGTATATCTAAGGTGAGAGGGTATATCTTCATGGGACACAGGTGTGTATCTAAGGTGAGGGCATATCGTTATGGGACACAAGTGGGTATCTAAGGTGAGGGTGTATCTTCATTTGTCACACAGCTGTGTATCCAAGTTGAGGGTGTATTGTCATGGGACAGACAGGTGGGTATCCAAGGTGAGGGTATATCTTCATGGGACACAGGTGGGTATCTAAGGTGAGGCGCTTGGGTCGAAGGATCAAATTTCTATTCAGGTTTGTTCTCGTTCCAACCAGTTTGCCACGACTGGTATATCAAAGGTCACGTCATATGCGGTCCTGTGTGTAAGGAAAGACTGTGTCAGTTTGACGAAATGTCAACCGATGATTAATTGACCAGTGTGCTCTAGTGGTGTCGTTAAACAAAACAAACTTTAGTTTCTGTCTCCTGTCTGTCTCACATAGTTTTCTGTAGCTGCTAGTTTGTACATATCTTTATCATGTAGAATTACATATTGAGTTTGAGTTTATGGGAATTTGCCTATTGTTTTTACATAGTTATAGCCTGACCAAGTTTCAAAATGTTCATTTATTTACTGAAGTCCTAAAAAAAAGGTAATTTTCTATACATAAAATTTGAATAATTTGATAAATATTATTGCTAATCGAACAGAACCAAATTTAGAAACCATCGTACAAACACTTTATATGTATCACGAAATGAATTGTGATACTTGTCTATTCCACCGTACCGTGTGTTGGTTTTTCTATTATACAGTTGTAAGCCTTGTTTCTTTTGGACGTCAGTATATGTTACAATGGTTGGAATCGTAGGACAGTCCCTTTACTTCCGGAGAACATTTTTATAGGTCAGTTTGAATTTGATGGATCAAATATCGTATCAGATAAAATGTTTTCAGTACTAGTATTTATTTAACAGTACACTTACCCAAATCTAAAGTACGTCAGTTGTGTGGTTAACATTGTATTAAACAATACACTTACCCAGATTGATAAACAAATATATAGACAAATCAACAGGCGTGCAAATAATAGCATGAAAACGGGGATCTATTTGAGCGTTAGGCTGATGTTCTGAAGTGATAGAACTGAAAACACACACACCGTGGATCCTTATTTTTCCTATTCCAACCAGTCCCTCACGGTGTATATTAAAGTTCATGGTACGTGCTGTCATGTTTGTGGGAAATGCATGGGAAAATGTAAAAAATATCATCTGAAGATTGTGTTAGAGTTATGAATGTTTGACATCCAATTACTGATAATGAAGGTGTTTTTAAAAAACCCAACTTTATCTTCCTCATTCCTTATTCTTTTTTCCTCAGTTATTATTCTATTTCACCATTAAAGTCTAATTATGGGATTTTGGATAGACCAGTATTTATCTTATGTTAAAATTAATTAATTTAAATCGGACCAGTACGTCCGTCACACTATTTACCATGTATCAGTTAGGTCCAATTACTTTATTAAGTTTTGAATATGCTGTGATGCTTTTTCCTGATATTCAGACTGTATTTTCAAATAGGAATTAATTACGTGAGTACTAATGATTTACGCAATTTTGACCATATATTGACGACACTGTCTTTTTACTAATTCTGCATGCACTATGGACTACCATTCCACAATTTTTATCAAGACAAAAATATATTTTTAAGGGACATAATATAAAACTGTATTAAACAATACACTTATCAAAACTTAAACTACGTCATTTGTGCGAGTAACACTCTATTAAACAATACACTTCTCAAACCTTAAACTACGTCATTTGTGCGAGGAACACTGTATTAAACAATACACTTACCCAAACTTAAACTACATGTCATTTGTGCGGATAAATTTATTTATTTATTTTATTAGCCCCGCCCAGTTTGTCCCCCACCCACACAACCCCTCTCAACCCATTCCACACCATTGCAGATATCACCCGACGCATATGGGCTGACCATAAACGTTTTGTCACGTTATACTCGTCATTTCCGTTGCACGTAGACCAAGGAGATAACAAGAAACGATATTAATTGTCATATCTCGTTGAGGTAAAAGGTTTCCACATGTACATCAACGATTGGAAGCCTACATTAGACGATCACCTTACAAAGCTATGCTGGAACATTTTGCATGCAAACAATAAAAGCCTGCGTTGACTGGCTTCTACTGCAGGATTTACGGTATTTTTTTTATTGGTAGCTGCCAGCATGTCTAGTCTTCTTTTTTTTTCTTCTTTTTTTTCGGTAGTACATAACCAAACAATACCCGGCTGGGTTATGGTTGGATGTGCACCTACGTTTTGATATAGCATTTAACGACGCACTCAACACATTTTATTTACGGTTATAGGGCGTCGGACATATGGTTAAGGACCACACATATATTGAAGGAGGAAACCCACTGTCACCACTTCATGGGCTACTCTTTTTCGGTTAGCAGCATGGGATCTTATATATGCACCATCCTATAGACCGCATAGCACATACCACGGTCTTTGATGTACCAGTCGTGGTGCACTGCCTGGAACGAGAATTAGCCCAATGGGCCCACTGGTGTTTTTTTTTTTTTTTTGGGGGGACAGGGATCGACCCCAAACCGACCGCGCACCAAGCTAGCGCCTTACCACCGGGCTACGTCCCGCCCCCCCCCCCCCCGAAAATTTATGGGGTACCTGTATAAAACAAGTACACCATGTTTTTTAGAGACTAAGGGTGTTGTAAAAACATCTGGTTATATCGAAAGGTACCATTCTCTTCAGTTAATATTTTGAGGTAGGGGTTGTAGTACTGATATTTAAGGGTCATAGTTTGGTTCATATATCGCATATATTATAGTGTTTTTAAACACAAACGTTAACATGGTCGCCTATGGGATTTTATTTGGTATAGTATATCACAGATTCAGTGCATAATAGCTCTCGTTTTAGTATCTCTCTTTTTAGGTCACCCGATCACATGATTAATCGTGTGTGTTTACATGTGCGTGACAGATGTGTTGCTATAGAAGTTCGAGTCATCTGACGGGAATGAGGCACATACACAGCCGTCGCCATACTTACAGTGATTCGTGTTGTCGATTGTTAAAGGTTTTTCAAAATAGTTCCTTTCATTGTTCCACTTAATTAACTGTGTGTTTAGCGTAACAATACCTGTGTGTGTTTGGACAAGTGTTGGATATTGTACAATTAAAAGAGACGATAATCTGGTGTACTGCTGGCAAGTGAAGATCAGGTAAGGGGGCGTTACCATAAAAAAACGACTCAAGAAAGCGATCTTTACAGCACTTAAGCAGTTTATCGAGTACATTATAATCTATACATTTAAGACGCTACTTAGAGCTGTCACTAACCACTAACAACTAACAACTTACCCACTGTACTGGACAGAGAGCCCAGATAGCTGTGCCCAGGACAGCGTGCTTGAACCTTAATTGGATATAAGCATGAAAATAAGTTGAAATGGACTGTAGGCAGATGTACATTCATTATTTATTCTTCATATGCTATTTGTTATCCACTTGCATGATCAGAATAGGTGGGTGGGTGGGGTACAGGGGCCATGCCCCTTCCCCATCCTGACATATGATGTCTCCCTAATACATAAATCACGGTAGGCTAGATTATACACAGTTGCAGACTCGTAGTCTTGGTGCGTGAGCACTATGCGCCCACCCATGAGGGTGTGCTATAAAAGATCATATTAAGTTAAAGTTTGTTTTGTTTAACCACACCATTAGAGCACATTGATTTATTAATCATTGGCTATTGGATGTCAATTATTTGGTAATATTGACATGTAGTCTTAGAGAGGAAACCCACTACATTTTCTATTAGTAGCAAGGGATCTTTTATAAGTACCATCCCAAAGACAGAATAGCACATCCCACAACCTTTGATCTAGCAGTTGTGGTGCACTGGCTGGAACGAGGAATAACCCAATATGGCCCACCAACAAGGATCGTTCCCAAACCGACCGCGCATCAAGCGAGCACTCTACCACTGGGCTACGAACCACCAGTATTTAGTGCACGTTTCTGTTAAAACGCCAAACGCGCAACAATCCAAACCTGCTCCAGTAAATTTCTCTCTTCTTTTTCAATACATCTCCCGGTGAAGCAAGTCTCAACCTCTCTATTAACAGAACCTGCCTCCGTGGCGTCGTGGTTAGGCCATCGGTCAACAGGCTGGTAGGTACTGGGTTCGGATCCCAGTCGAGGCATGGGATTTTTAATTCAGATACCGACTCCAAACCCTGAGTGAGTGCTTCGCAAGGCTCAATGGGTAGGTGTAAACCACTTGCACCGACCAGTGATCCATAACTGGTTCAACAAAGGCCATGGTTTGTGCTATCCTGTCTGTGGGAAGCGCAAATAAAAGATTCCTTGCTGCTAATCGGAAAGAGTAGCCCATGAAGTGGCGACAGCGGGTTTCCTCTCAAAATCAGTGTGGTCCTTAACCATATGTTTGACGCCATATAACCGTAAATAAAATGTATTAAGTGCGTCGTTAAATAAAACATTTCTTTCTTTCTTTCTCTATAAACATCGCTCGTCACAGCATAAAATTCCAACACACGCGCATGATCAATTATTAATATTCTTATTTAAGGTATTTTTATTTTGAAAAATTTAATCCATAGAAAAACATCCAACATCCGGGCCTGAGATGCAACTCCCACCCCTTCTCGAATACAAAATTATCTCCCCCCTCTCCCCTGCCCATATATTTTGCATGTATTTAACAAGGCATCTGAAATAAGATTTCAAAATAGTATAGGAACTGTAACACATGTACAGTTAACAACTGATCTAAACATTTATTCCTGTTGATATTCTGTAGAAACCATACAAGAAAATCACAGTCACTGAGTTAGCAGCTGGCACTATTCAGTTTGGGTGCTGATAAAATTAGTCTTAACGTTGTGTATTCAAATGAGATACCAGCAGAAATGTTGTACTTTTGTTGTTACACACAATTTAGTGATATCTGGGTCCAAAACTGTTGGCTATCGTGCACTTGAAAATAATATTATTTAGTAAAAATACATAGAGGTTATTTCATGACTTTTATGTCAACGACTGGTGTGTGAAAACCACTGTTGACATAAAAACCGTATTCGAAAAAAACACCATGAAAATGGTTTATTTATTACAGTGTATATGAATCTTTCCTAATTTTTGACATTATCTTTTGCATAATATTAATATCTTTTTCTTATCCTATCGAATACACGTAACGAAATGATGATATATGTGTTCCATTGGCACTTTTCCAGAAAATGTACTTGACCATGAACTTTTCAAAAATAAATATGAATAAATATTACCATTATTTAATTGTTAAATTAATAATTATTTAATAACACTACTGTGAAAACGTACCTGACAAGGCTAAACTTTAACTTGGCTTTATAGTTAATCAGTTTTAGATATTTTGCCGTCATGGCACTTAATCTCCATTTTTAGGTACAATTGTTTAAATTACTTCCTTTTTTAAATAAGATCAGACGCATATTTAATCTTCAAGCTAAAAAACGATGAAATGATACTGACCTCAATAATTAAAATAATAATTTACAAGGGAAATAATTGAGTCGTAAATTTGTTCACAAAAATAAAAGTATGATTTCTATATTTTCACCATAACCTTTCAGTAAAATATGACTTTTCACCAAATATCATTTTTGACACCCACATCTAGCTACAATAACTGTCACCAACACACAAACTGACTAGTGGTTTGTGTCATTCATCAGTGAAGTTCACACTATTTTAAGAAATAATAATAATAAATAAATAAAATGTTATCTACAGAAATCGCTTTGGTCAAATTAGCCAAGAGGTGAATAAAATACCAGAATAAAAGTATTTGCCTTTTGTGTTTTCAGATATCCATGGGGATGTGAATCAGCCGTCTTAGGCGGTTACAGGTTCACGGTATTCGTGCAGATGTTGAGGTGCAAAGTTGTAATAAAATAAAATGATATAAAAGAATCTTAATCTGGCATGGCCAGTCATTGCGAATGAAATGGATATGTATAAAGGAAACTAAATATACAGATGATGAAATTTCATCATTACAATAAGAATTAGATAGAAGAAGCTTTGGTGACTTTAGTATCTCCCTCAATGAATTGACTAATTTGTTTCCATGAGACTATAGAACAGCAGTGCAAAGGTTACAAGAGGAGTTTATCGTAATTGATAAACAAAACGATAACAACTCAATAAAAATGGCATGAAACAGCAGTGGCGACCCTCAAACCTGCATGTTTCATCTTGTAAAACTTGATCATCAGCAGATTAAACTTTTTGAAAGTCCTGAAGTTAAAACTTTTCTCATTACAAAAATGAAGGCACGTAAATATGATCTTATGTTTGATGAAAAAGATCCAACAATTGCTTCTGTGCAGGTTAAAGATGTCGATATGTTGGAAGAAGCTAAACTGTATTTTGTGCATTTGGTTGTACGCCGTTCTGTTGATATCAAAATTGTCAAACCAACCTATTTGTCAACAGGTGAACTTTTGCAGCTGCTTCAAAAAGCCAGAAGAGATGGAAAGCTGTGTGTGGAACTAAATAATGATGTGATAACATTTGTTTCAACTAAAGATATTGATGAACGTGTTTGCAGGACATGGAACAAAGTCATCACTGACGGCTGTGCAGAGGAAATTCAGATGTCAAGAGACGTTTACTCAGTGTTCCTTCGTGGCTGGGAAACGAACTGGATACAAGACCTGTCAGAGGAAGATGATCCTGCTATTATTGACCTGTTTACAAATGATGACAAGTATGGCGTCGCACTGAAGGGGACGGAAAACAGTTGTATACAAAATGGTGGATGCCATTCAAGAAAAACATTCAAAACCTAAACCTATTAATCAACTAGGAAAGCAATGCACAGAAAACCAATATGCGAGTGAAAATTCTGAAACATTACATTCCTTTGGTTACGAAACATTGTCCTATGAGCGTACCACTGGAAGTCTAGATTTCAAAGGGAATCTTCTTACTGTCAAAGTTTACATCGCGGATATCACCAAGCTGAAGGTTGATGTTGTTGTTAACGCTGCCAATGGACAACTGGATTACGGCAGTGTCGCGAATTACATTGCACAAGCTGCTGGTGACGACTTAGAAAGTGAAGACTATATTCAGAAACATGGTGATGTCCCTGTAACCAATCTTGCAGTAACCGGCGCAGGACGTCTGCCGTGCAAGAGTGTGTTCCACGCTGTATGGCCGACCTGGTACGACTACAGTGAGGAGGAGAAACACGTCTGTCTGGAGGATCTGTTGAAAACTATCTTCAGATGTCTGTGTGCCGCCAGAGATCTAAATATGACGTCCATTGCTATTCCTCCCATCGGTTCAGGTAATACAATTACAATGAAGCCAAACTATTTTATGCCCATAACACAATGACATACTCTGGGACAGGTGTGTAAATTGATGCTCACAAATTAGTATCTAACGTCACAGGTTTCCCAATTTTAATAATGATAATTGTATTACAATAGTCCAATTTAATGTTTACATGTGTACACTTCCATGTGCCAATTAGCGGCTATATCCAGATGCACTAAACTCTCTGTACAATGGTTTAAATAAATAAATAAATAAATAAATATAAATAAATAAATAAATGAACAAATACTTGAACAAATATAGTTACATGTAAAACCAAATGAAACCATTTTGGAACAAAAATATTGGGCGTTTTATGGTAATGATGTTCATTGGTGCTGTGGACCGGTTTTAAAACATGCAGGGTGTTTCATATTATCTGTCCTTATTCTTTACAGTTGTATTGTCTACACACATCAGTGTACAATACATTGGAAAGCATAGCCTTATGGCAGACATAATAAATCTTTATTTGATATATAATACTTGGGCATTATCTTCATGACAGTCAGTACGTTTCAGTGTCCATTCATAAAATATGTTCTACATGACGTCTATTCTGGGAAATTATGACGTCAAGTCTGTGTTTAAAGTTACTGATTACATTTGCGCATGTTTCTCTGTGAATGGCACATATCTCCCTCTTGAGTGCAACTTCCAGTTCATTGGTATTGGCAAGAGTAGGGCTATACACTCTATCTTTCAGATATCCCCACAAGAAAAGTCAAGGGGACAGGTCAGTCCTGAAAGGAATCAAGTTGCACCCGAATGTTTGTCTTAGCCATTCAGTCACATCACCAGCTGTGTGAGGGATAGTCTCATCTTGTTGAAGCCATATATCATCCATATATACCTTTCCTTCTCAATGCTGGGATGAATTTCCTCGCAGCTTTCACTTGTTCAACGGATTCAGCATTTCTTAGATATTGGGAATCCAGGATTTCCATGTCGCTTGTCTTCTACTGATCCTGAGTCATCAAATCATTTTACAATTCTCTGGATCTGTTTAGTGTTCAACTGCCCTAGGTTTGGATGATTGTTTGTCAACCACTGTGTTTAGCTATTTACACTGGTAATACAGTTTACAAACTTCACAACACTGGTCTTTGGATGATACCATTTTGAAATTAAGTCGACACGAAGTGACGTCATTCATGACGCCATGACTTCAGTTGATTTCAGTTGATCTATCTACTTCGTGATGGCGCATAAATAGTTTTAATATCTTGAAAATTGACTTAGCTATAACAGTTTCTTATAAAGACCGATATTATGAAACACCCTGTATTTAAGAGTTCCATTTCTAAAATAGTAAAATATTGTCAAAGAGTTAAACACTTTTAGTTAGGCATCTGGGCCCAATTTCACAAAATATCGTAAACCTAGTTTTGCACGTAAACGTAAATCTATGTCTAAACCACAATTCTTATGACTGTTATAGTTCAACAAATATAGTTAGAAAAACACATATTTCATATTCTTTTGTCTTTAAAATACTCCAGCTTCCGTAATGATGTAATTTTCTGCGTGAAACAGACGCTAGATACGTGAAAACGCACGACTGGTATAACTGTTAGTAGCAGGCATAAACTTACGATGTTTAGCGAAATGGATCCCCCTGTTGGTTAGCAAAAAGTACTACACATGATGCATTTCCAACATTGATATCAAAGGCCGTGGCATGTGCAGTCCTGTCTGTGGGATGGTGCATATAAAAGATATCTTGCTACGAATAGAAAAATGTAGAGGGTTTCCTCTCTAAGACTATATGTCGAAATTACCAAATGTTTGACATATATTGGCTGATTAATGAATCAATGTGCTCTAGTGGTGTCATTAAACAAAACAAACTTACGTTCGTTCTACACTCCCATTGTATTGTATGTTAAATTTTTGTTCTACATTATATACCGGTATCTTTATAGTATCACTAAAGGAAATTTTAAAATAAAAAAAAAGATGTTATTTCAGTACTATTTGTTTTGTAAATGTCACATAGCCTATTTTAGCAATATTTGTTTTGTACATGTGACATGTTATTATTTTAGCAACATTTCTTTTGTAAATGTGACATTATTTCAGTAATATTTGTTATGTAAATGTGACAGGTATTATTATTTCAGTACTACATGTATTTGTTTTGTAAATGTAGCATATATTATTATTTCAGTAATATTTGTTTTGTAAATGTAACATATATTATTTCAGTAATATTTGTTTTGTAAATGTGACATATATTATTATTTTAGTAATATTTGTTTTGTAAATTTATTATTATTATTGTTGTTGTTGTTGTTGTGTTGTTGTTGTTGTTGTTGTTGTTGTTGTTGTTGTTGTTGTTGTTGTTGTTGTTGATGTTGTTGTTGTTCTTGTTAATGTTGTTATTATTATTATTATTATTACAGTGATATCTGGAGTACCGAAGGTGTACTGTGCAGAGATGTATGTACGAGCTGTTAGAGGTTTTGACCTGTATGTCCAGGGAGGTTCTTTGAAGGAAGTCCATTTTGTGGATGAAAATACAGAAATGGTGGATTTGATACAAAAATCCTTTAGAAAAGAATGGAAGAAATCAGTTAGTGAAGAAACTGCCATGAATGACCAGATGATCATTAACGAGATGTTAGGATCATTTTCAGTTCAGCCAAATGGTTCTTCGGCATGGTCAACAGCTGGAGTCATGAACAGTTCCATTCTGGACAATTTGACAACTTTCGATCTGTACAAAGACAAGGCCCAAAACAAGCCGCAGTGTCAGTACATGGAGCAGGAGTATTATCGGCCGGAGAACATGATGCCCGCCGATCCATACAGTGCGATGAACGGGGAGTTGGACAGGGACGGTGTGAACACTGTGGAACAGAATCTAAAGGGGATGACTCTAGCCGACGGCAAAATGGATGGTGTGGTGAACGATATGGGTGGGGGTGAGAATGGGGTGAATATGGCACAGGGACCAGTTATTTCGGGTGGTGGAGGAGGGGGCGGTGGTTCGCAGGCTCCGAAGAAGGCCTCGTGGGCTGCGATAGCGAGTCAGCCGACTCGACAGCAGCCAAAACAACGGACAATTCCGCGGCCACCCGTCAACCCCAAGCAGCACAATATGGACATAGGCACGTGGGGGGAGAACCGATGCAACGGTGGTGGTGGACGGCAACCCCCCCCCCCCCCCCCCCCAGCAGAGACAGGGAGGGTTCAACGCACCTCAGCGACAGATGAACTCTTCTTCGTACAATTCGTCGGGTGGGAATTCTGGCGGCGGCAACGACCACCGCTCCAACAGCAACGGCGGGTACAGTGGGTCGTCTAATTCTTCGTCAACATCGTCAGCAGTGATGGCTGTGCACAGTCCCGTTGTGGATAAGTTGAAATCGTCGAACCAATATAACCCCAAGGAATACAACCTCAACCTGAAACGTGCGCGTTTCTTCATCATAAAGAGTTACTCTGAGGACGATATCCACCGGTCTATCAAGTACAGCACCTGGTGCAGCACGGAACACGGAAATAAACGTCTCGACCAGGCAATGCGCGAACGCGAGGGCAAAGGCCCCATCTTCCTTCTGTTCAGTGTTAATGGCAGCGGACATTTCTGCGGATTGGCACAGATGGTTTCGCTGGTGGACTACCAGAAGAGCAGCGGTATGTGTGCACAGGACAAGTGGAAGGGACAGTTTGAGGTGAAGTGGATCTATGTGAAGGACGTGCCCAACAGCCAGCTGAGACACATCCGGCTGGAGAACAATGAAAACAAGCCTGTGACCAACTCACGCGACACTCAGGAGGTGCCGCCCGAGAAGGGTAAACAGGTGTTGAAAATAATTCATAGCTACCAGCACAAGACGTCCATCTTCGATGACTTCACTCTCTATGAAAAACAGGAGGAAGAGGAAGTCACGAAGGTAAATTGGAAATTGTAACCTCTGCAATTAAGAAACTAGTGTCCACGGCATTTTTCCACGGCAATTTGTTATATTTGCAACTCTGTATTGTAAGTAAATTTGAATGATGAGTTTGTTATTTGTTTTGTTTGCCAATATGCTGTAAGATTAATTTATACCAGTGGCGGTATTCGTTGACTGAAAGTGACGTCACAGCCAACGCGTGAATGGCACGTGGCAAGTTCAAGAACATTGCGGTTGTAAAGAGATGACAATGTATCATATACAGCGTAGGCAGTCCGCAGTGACGTGCCAGTTTAATCTTTATATTTTAATTATAATACATCAAAGTGTCAGAATATATTTAATGAGATATAGAATTAAAATAGTTTTCCTTAAAAACAGCATAATTAATTATGTTAGGAAATCTGTCACCAAGATCGAATGCCCCCCTTTCAAACACAAGTACAGGGTATGCACTTGGGATTTTGTTTTTCACAGCAACATTTTGACTCGCCCGTACAACTTTTGAATGGCTCGTGGCCGAATGTCGTTTAAAAAAACCCACCTTACTTAAATTGTACTTTAAAAACATGTTATCATAGCATACAAACAATAATAACAACACAAAAGAAGGAAACAGAACATGTTTTAGTTATATTGCATACTGTTGTAACTAAATTATTATTAGGGACTATTACGTTGTCACGGGACCCACACAATCAAACATGTGGAATATTTTACCAAGGTTCGGTCTTGGAATGATTGTCGTTGGCATCATTCACAGTGACGATTGGGTGTTTGGAAAAGTAGACTCGGTATATTCCGTAAGAAACGAAAACGTTCCAACACAATGTCATTCCCAGTCTGGAGTCTACATGTCCGAGCCTGTCCCAGCAGCACTGGAAGATTGACCGCCCCACTCTAAGAAGAAATAGGAAGCGGGGTCGGCCCTTACTACTCTTTTCTAGGCTTTACTTTGTTTTACTATGATACCATCTCGTATCCTCCGGAGTCGGGCCCGTCCGCACCACTATACCAACCCATGACGACTGGACTATACCCTAGTCTGATTCTCTCTCTCGTTCAGACGGATCCGGCTTCTCAAGATCTGTATTTCAGCACAGCACTACACCTTCAACGTCTATTGACTGTCAATCTAGGGGTTTTCTTGACGGGATGCAACCCATCTCGTCCCTACAAGCTGTGCACCCTAACGGCCTTAACGAGGCCACTCACGTAGACATATAGTTCGGATTTTAAACTTTTAGACCTTCGTTCAAAAGTTTATGTCGAAATTACTTCTTTTTTTTAAATATTATTCAATAGTCCGATCCTCTCTTCTTTCTCTTATTTATTTTTGGACTGTCCTTCTAAAATGCTCCAAATTATATAAATATTCGGCCGAGCAGGCAATTCTTTTTATTTTTGGCTTGTAACTTTTTTTCTTTCTTTTTTTAAATTCTATTAACTTTTTTACTAATGGCTATTTTCAAAATTCTGCCCATTTTCAACTCTACTCCCTCTACACCCCCACACCCCCCGCCCTCCATCCCGAGTCAGGCCACCGATCTTCTCTAATTTGTTTTTGACCCCCCGATCTAATCTACCGACCAAATTTAATGAGTAGAATTTTCTTTATTAATTATATTAATTAGAGATGCGCATCAAAATGTTAAAGGTCCACTATTTAATTTTTGGATGTAAATTTCAAAATTGTCCGCTTAATTTTTTTCTGTCCCGGGACAAGCCCCTGGCTTTCCAGAGACAGGCCCCGGGACGGACATGCTCGAAACTCTAGTGGTATATGAGCATGTAAAAATTATTCGCACTCGCACTCGCACTCGCCCAACACAATGTAACTTCGGAAAATCTCAGGCTCGTAAACAAAATCTTTTCGAAACATAGCGTAGCGGAATGTGGCGAGTTGTTCCGATTGAACCTTTAGGTGGCTGAGGTTTTCCGAATACATAGTCAAAACCAGCCAAGGGATTCCAAATGGTTTTAGACTGTTCGATATACTGGGGAAGTGGTCGCTATTATGTCCTATATGGGTTTGGTTGCGCAGATACTAATACGAAACCAGTTGAAAACAATAAATAAAAAATAACTTTCCGATCTCTTACAAACATTAGTTATTTGCATTTTGATACATAATACAACATGCGGAAATGTTCGGTCGCCTAGCGGGTGACACGTGATAAGGTTTTGACTTGCCCGACGCTATTTTGACTCGCCATGGGCGATCGGGCGACCGTAAAGTGCACACCCTGCAAGTAAAATGTAAATCGGTAAAGGTTATTTTTATTTCGTGTTTTTTTTTTAGGGGGGGGGGGGAGTTCAGATTAAGCCACTCGGCACCAGATATGGTTAGCATATTTTGTCAATATAAATGACAGAGAATGTTTTTATTAAATTATTGGAACGATCTTTTAATATATTATATACATATTATGTATATCTGCAAATGTCTCATCATCAGGCTTATAGGAGTGTATGTCCAACATTTTATTGAAAATAAAACACTCGTATTGCATTATAGCCACAGTTAAACAATGTATAAACTGTCACCCCCACCCCTGCACGCCAGTGGTCCCTGTAATGCACGTGTTATGAACAGTCAACAGTTTAATTACCTATAGTCTGTCCCATAGGGAACGCCTTTTTTCGTGCTATGAAATGTACTAAACGTTATTTATTTCTGGACCGATTGATTTGTAAATTGCACACAAAAAATAGTTAGTTTTTTTTTTTCCAAAATACTTACTTTTCTTCTATCGTGAAACCAAACTGAATTTGTTCTAGTTTTTTTTTAAAAACATTGTTTATAGAATGATGGGACAGAATATAGCTGGAACTCACTTAATGCTGGATCGAGTTCAGCCAGACCGAGCAGAAACACGTCGGCTAGACTGGTTTAAGCGCTTCACGGTAAACCAACTGGCCACGTCGGGAACCAATCCAATAGTTCGCGAACGTTAGCGAAACGCTTGTTTGCTGAACTTTGCATTGGTAATTTACATGTAGTTTCGATCATGCCCGATGGCGCTGAGATTCAGATACATTTTAGTATTTACTTTTAATCTGTTTTCAGTTCGCAAAGTATATTTTATTTTTAACAATAAGGAAAAAATATATCTTTAAAAAGAAATCCAATGTAGTCGACGGCAATCTCCACGGCCACTGTCTTGTATTAAAGAAGTGATTGCTAATTAAAATGTTGACTCTCTCTCTCTCTCTCTCTCTCTCTCTCTCTCTCTCTCTCTCTCTCTCTCTCTCTCTCTGCATAAAATAGTTTTCACAAAGCAGATCCTAGCGTGTAAGCAATATGGCGTATTTTTCACTGTTACA